>NC_134854.1:95055223-95255223 GCF_049852395.1 Peromyscus maniculatus bairdii
CCTAGGTGCTCATGGCCTTCAAAGCTTTGCAAGTGACTCCAACACACAGACACAGCAAGAGCCTCTGCTCTTGGGGACTCTGAAGACACAGGCCATCAAGTCTACCTGGGACCTAGTTCTTCAGCTGAGTTTCAACCAGTACTTGGTGCATCCTTGGCATCCTTCAGACTCCCCTTCTCTTCCTGGCTGGTTCGTCAACAGGGCAGGTATGGGGCAAGCTCGGAGATGTAGATTGCTGCTGCTTTGTTTTCCACCCTGAGTTGACATTTGAATGGAGAAGAATGCTGGAATGGGGACTGGAAAACAGGATTCTGCTTTGGGAAGGCAGATCTCCCTGGACTCAGAAGTCTACTTGGAGCATTTTTATCCCGTAATGCACTTTTGTTTTTTAGTTACGTTTTCTTCTCAGATTCCTGATCCACCTCTCTCTCCTATAGAACCCAACATTGTCTATTTTATTTTGAGAAAAGTGAGTTGAATTCTTTCTTGTGGATCATCTGGAAAGATCTACCATCTCACTTCTTCGGCACCATCCACGTCCCATATACAAGGGTTTGGGGTGCCATCTTTGATAATTCCAGAGCAGCATTCCAGGAGAGCAGCATTGTGTACCTCCACATCATCCCAGCCCTCACCAGCTGTCAGAGGTTGCTACAGGGAGGGGACCTTCGAGATGCATTTTCTAAGAACATCTCCTGCTATTTCAGAGGTCCCTGGAGTATGTCAAGCTCACGTTTCATGATCTCCCTCAGTGTGCATATCTCAGGATAAGTGGCTCACTCTCAGTGCCAAGGAAACCTTGGACAAGATTTAAAAACAAAAAATTTGGAGGAAGGTCTGTGATTGACAGGCAGCGTAGGCTTCTCTGGAGTGCTCTTGGGAGGCTAGCAAAGCCCACCACCAGATGTTTACATCTGTTGCACTTTGAGAAGTTGGTCTGGCTGTGTTGGACTGAGAGAATCCGGAGGCCTTAGCCCAAGTCTGCACACCTGATGGTGCTTCCCCGTCATTTCCCATCATCCCTCTCTGCAGGCTTGTCTTCCCACTGCTCTGAAATCAGAGAACAATTCTCTGTGGTTTTGGGCAGGTTCTGATCATGATGTTACAGTTTTATTTTTACGGTTACTTGTATGTGTGAGTACATGTCTGTGGGGGCTTGGGAGGAGGTTGGAAGACATCTGGTGGGAGCTGGTTCTCTCCTTTACCATGTGGGTCCTGGGGATCGAACTCAGGTTATCAGCGTTGGCGGCTGGCACCTTCACTTGCTGAGTCATGTGACAGCCCAGTGTTGTAGAATTTTGACTGAGTCCCCTCATTTAGGCCATAATTGGCCGATGAGTGTTCATCTCTCTAGCTGGGCTGCGACCATGCACTACTAAGAGGACTGTCAGCTTAGCTCTAGGGTGTCATCTGAAGAGGGGAGGGAGGCTGAGAACACTGTCTGGTCCAGAGATCTGTGGACAGAAGGGGATGGCCAATAGACCAATGAGGAGATCGTAGGAGACGCAGGAAGGGCCTCTTCAGGGAAAGGAGAAAGGGGATGTTGGGAAATGAGCTTTAACTGTGAACTTGATATAGTCTAGCACAGTGGTTCTCAACCTTCCTACTGCTGCAACCCTTTAATGCAGTTCCTTATGTTGTGATGACCTCCCCAACCATACAATTATTTTTGTTGCTACTTTATAATTATAATTTTGCTACTTGTTGTGAATTGTAATGTAAATGTCTGTGTTTTCCAATGGTCTTAGGCAACTCCTGTGAGAGGGTCATTTGACCCCAAGGGGTTGCGACCCACGTACTGAGATCCACTGGTCTAGAATCATCTAAGAGCAAAGGCTCAACTGAGGAACTGCCTAGATCAGACTGACCTTATGGACATGTCTATGGGAGAGTGTCTTGATTTTATCAATTGATGCAGGAGGGCTCAGCCTACTGTGGGCAGCAGCATCCCTAGCCAGGTGGTCCTGTGCTGTATAAGAACATGAATGAGCCAGAGAGTGATCCAGTGAGCAGTGTTGTTCCTCCATGGTTCCTTCTTCAAGTTCTTGCCTGGAGTTTTTTCCCTGCGGTCTTTCAATAGAGGACTGCAACATGGAAGTAGAAGATAAAATAAGCCATTTCCCCTACCAAAATAGCTTCCGGTCAGAGTAACAGTGATGGAAAGAAAAGTAGGACAGGGGGATTTTACCAAAGAGGACCCATCCCTAATCTCTTGGTTAAAGGTGTCCAACAGGAACAGGAACTATTAGGAAAAACATGGAAATGAGGGGTGCTCTCAGCATTCACCTCCAAAATCCAAGTGTTGTGGGACTTTTTTTTTTGGTTTTTTGAGACAGGGTCTCTCTGTGTAGCTTGGCGCCTTTCCTGGAACTCACTCTGTAGCCCAGGCTGGCCTCGAACTCACAAAGATCCACCTGGCTCTGCCTCTCGAGTGCTAGGATTAAAATGTTGTGGGACTTTTAAGAAGGGATCAGGCCATATGTTTCCTCCCTCAGGAGTGGGATCAGGGTCCTTAGGAAAGGGGCTCAAATGGGGCTGGGGATGTAGTTCAGTGGGTAGAGTACTTGCTTAACGTACGTGAAGCCCTGGGCTCCATCCCTAGTGCCACACACACTGGTGAGGGTACATGCCTGTAATCCCAGCATTCAAGAAACAGAGGTGGAGGATCAGAAACTCAAGGCTATCCTCATCTACATAGCAAGTTTGAGGCCAGCCTGAGCTATGTGAGACTATGACACAGCCCTGGTCTCGATGACTCTTCTGCTTTCTGTCACATGAGTGTGTAGCAAGAAGGACCCCCCCACGACACATTTGATTTTGGACTCTCTATTTCAGTTCTCTTTGAATTAGCCAATCTACGTAAACTTCTGTGGATGCACACTAACCCAAGACAAAGGCCTTTCTTTACCCATGGGTGGGGAGACTAAAACACTGCTGTTGTCTCCCTGGCTCTCATGGAAAGGTGGGCAGGGGGCTGTGGAGAGTCATTGCTGACCGCATTGAGACTGCAAATGCGTTGCCTCTAGGGAGTTGGAACTGTTTTGCTGAAGATTTCAGCCAGTGTCCAGATGGCCCAGCTTTTTTTTAACAAAGGAGAGAATAGTTCAGCAAATGAAGCTTCTCGTGTGCAGGTATCTGGGAAGGGATGGAAAAGCAGCTGTGAGAGGCCATGCATCAGCGTACACCCGGGAAGAGTGGGCGAGAAGGTGCTAGAGGATCTCCAATGTTGTCGGGACCTTGGTAGAGTCTGGTGAGCCCCAGTTCCAGCGGATGCCGGAATTCTCTATCCGCAGGTCTCCAGTGTCAGGGAGAAGTCGGGGCTGCACAGAACTCCTTGAGTCTGGCTGTATCCACCGATGTTCCCGTGAGCCTTGCTCCTGTCACGTGGGTCTCCAGTGTGTTTGGGAAACTTGGCACACATTCTTCCGCTCCAGGAGAATCACGCCACAGTGTGTACCAGAGAGCGGAAGTTCTGGGGCTGGGGAGGCGGCTCAGTAGGTAAGGTGCCTGCTGTGCGAGTCCGAGGCGCGGAGTTCAGATCCCCACTCTCCATGTCCAAAGCCGAGTGTGGTGACATATGCCTGCAACATCAGCTCTGGCTGCTGACACAGCCCAGCTGAAACAGTGATCTCCGGGATCAGGGAGAGGGCCTGCCCCAGGAAATAAGGTGGAGCTTGATGCTTAACCTCTGATTCGTGCGAACACACATCTACACACATACACGTGAGCACACACACTTAAAAAAAGAAGGAAAAAGAAAAAATGTCTAATTCACAAAAACAGTAAGGGTTTTTTCAGTGCTTAAGAATGGTTGGTGCACTCACAGGGGACTAAGGTTCAGTTCCCAGCACCCACAGCAGATGGCTCACAACTGCCTGTGACTACCGCTTCACCGGAATCAGACCCTCCTTCTGACCTCTGTGCGTGTGCACCCGAGTGCACGTGTGTGTGTGTGTGTGTGTGTGTGTGTGTGTGTGTGTGTGTGCACATGTACAAGCACACAAATAAAAAAGTAAATCTTTAAAAATAAAATAATACCAGATAAGCCCTGCTAATTTTGTTGATCTTCCATCCCCCCTTTTATGTTAGCTTTGATTGCCGTCCTATGCTTCGTAACGAATCCACTCTACAATGGGTAGAAGACATGTGTGTGTATCAGTAGCTTCCTGTCCAGTTCTTTAGTTAATCTGAATCCACTGCAGTGTGGGTCGGTGTGTCTCCGGGCTCTTTCTGTTCCACCTCACATGCAGCTCCAGGTCTCCTAAAATCTTGGTCATGGTCATGGAAGACATGCATGACATGTCTGCCCCCTTTAGGGCAGTTTCTCAGCTATGGTCTAATACAGCGGCTGGTTTGGGCAGGACTGTCCTTTCTTTCCTAGACACCATCTAAGGATCCATGTTTTCTTTTTTAGTAACAATGTCTTTTGCATAACAAATACCGAAGTGAGGCTGCTGTCAGCCACAAACAACAACAACAAAAAGTGAATAGGGGTGGGGTGGGCATGAGAAGGTGTCTTAGTGGTGGGCGTTTAGCTGGCATGTGCAAGGCCCTGAGTTCAATCCCCGGCATTGTAAGAAAGAAAGGAGAGAGAGAGAGAGAGAGAGAGAGAGAGAGAGAGAGAGAGAGAGAGAGAGAGAGAAAGAAGCAAATGGTTGCCTTGTCAGTGAATTCAGCCTAGGATTTCCCCCATCACTGTAGGTCGTCTTTACTATGAACTAAACCCCACCTAAAGCGGAGTGGGAGGCATTGAGATTCCCGTATACCAGAGGATCATAAATATATATACACATCATATATATTTATGATCGTGGGCCACCTCGGTTTTGTCCTCTTTAGCCAGGACAGCTCCCAGGTGAGAGGCCCTTGCCCTCTGTAGAGCTGAAGAAGAAAGACGTTATCCACATACACCTGGGTGTCCTGGGTACAAAGGTTTGAAGTCACACGGAGCACTGAATATAAAAAAAGGCAGGTTTAGATGTTATCAGGTAAAGGGCTGCAGCTAATGAGGCATCTTCAGGAAGCTTTTAAGAATGGGCATCAGCGACTTAGCTCCAGGAGTCCAGCTGCAGGCAGAAGCTGCCTCGGACTGGGCAAAGGGCCAGCTGTCGGGGAGGAGGAGGGATCAAGGAGGCTGACTTAGGTGACTCTTGACAGCTCTGCTTCTGAGGTGTGGGAGTTGTCTCCCCTTTGAGGGCCGGCGTCCTTTTACACAAGGATGCTGCTGTGGGGAGATGGGAGCCAGCAGGTGTGACTGACATGGTCTCGGTGTGTGTTAGAGCTGGGAGAGTGTGTGTGAGCATCAGAGGAAGTGAGGGATGGTGGGACTGGGGACAGACACGGCAGGCTGAATTCAGCATTGTCCCAGAAGGTGACACGTCACAGACAGAAGGGAGGGTCACAAGATAGACTTTCAGAAAGTCTAGCCCAGGGCTTCTTAAGTGCCCCTCACATTGGGGTAGCCTTCTCCAGATGCCTGTCTGCCCATCTAAGGTAGTTGCTTCAAGCCTGGGCAAAAGCTACATGTTTATACCTGTTGGAATAAATATGGATGTATCCATTAAAAGTGGAATGAGGTGGACGCAGGTGGGCCTGTGACGGCGGGCCACAGGGGTGGACAGGCCAGGGGACGGAGAGGGGTGGACACAGCTTGGAACAGGGACACCCTTAGCCCCAACACCTGGGGCAGAGGCTATCTCCGTGGGTCGGAACCAGGGCGAGTCTGGGCACTCTGTCTGGGGACAACCCAGGGCCCAACTGCTGATCCTGTGAAACCCAACAACTTGGAGGTGTTGGTGAGACTACCCTGCTAAGCTGAAACCCATCTGGGAGAGGATTCAGATGCCTACAGTTTGAAGTCTGAAGAAACAAGATCAGCTGAGGAGTTGACAAATGAACAAAACGTGACCTGGGAACACAGAAGAAGGTGCTACCCAGCCACTAAACCAGATCACCAGAATCATAAGTATATAATTCACCGACTGAAATCAGCTGTCCCTGAAGAAACAGCCCAATAGCACCAATTTAACCAAGAACCCCTACTAAACCAAGACTAAAAATTAGAACAAGAGAGGCACTCTCAGACACAGACACCACCTGCACCGCACAGAGGAAAAGATGAGTAGACGCCAGTGCAAAAATACAGGCAACAACAGAAAGACCTATATGGCAACATCAGAACCTAGTGATTCTACACCTGCAAGACCTAAACATACCATGACAGAAGAAACAGAAGAAATCAACCCTAAAAATGACTTTAAGAAGATGATAGAGGCCCTTAAAGAAGAAATAAAGCATTCCCTCAGTGAGGAAATAAAAACTT
Source organism: Peromyscus maniculatus bairdii (assembly GCF_049852395.1). Lineage (NCBI taxonomy): Eukaryota > Metazoa > Chordata > Mammalia > Rodentia > Cricetidae > Peromyscus > Peromyscus maniculatus. Next base: position 95,061,546 of record NC_134854.1, read on the forward strand.
TCCTTAAAGAGGAAATGAAAAACTACCTTAAAGAGGAAATAAAAACTTCCCTTAAAGAGGAAATGGAAAACTCTCTTAAAGAGGAAATAAAAACTTCCCTTAAAGAGGAAATGAAAAACTCCCTTAAAGAAATGGAAGAAAAAACGAACAAAAAATGGGAAGAAATCAAATCAAGCCAAGAAAAAGCAATTAAACAGATGAAAGAAACATTCCAAGATCTGAAAAATGAATTTGAGACAATAAAGAAAACACATGCTGAGGGAATGCTGGAAATAGAAATCCTGACAAAACGAACAGGAACTACAGAAACAAGCATAACCAACCGATTGCAAGAGATGGAACAGAGAATCTCTGACACTGAAGACACGATAGAGAAAATAGATTCGTCAGTCAAAGAAAACACTAAAGACAAAAAAGTTGTAACACAAAACGTCCAGGAAATTTGGGACACCATGAAAAGACCAAACCTAAGAATAATAGGGATAGAAGAAGGAGAAGAATACCAACTCAAAGGCACAGAAAATATATTCAACAAAATCATAGAAGAAAACTTTCCTAACCTAAAGAAAGAAATACCTATGAAGATACAAGAAGCTTACAGAACACCGAATAGGCTGGATCCAAAAAAAAAGTCCCCTTGTCACATAATAATCAAAACACTAAACACACAGAACAAAGAAAAAATATTAAGAGCTGCAAAGGAAAAAGACCAAGTAACATATAAAGGTAAACCCATCAGAATAACACCAGACTACTCAATAGAGACTATGAAAGCTAGAAGATCATGGACAAATCTCATGCAGACACTAAGAGACCTCGGATGCCAACCCAGACTATTATACCCAGCAAAACTCTTAATCACCATAGGCGGAGTAAACAAAATATTCCAGGATAAAACCAGATTTAATCAATACCTGTCTACAAAGCCAGCCCTACAGAAAGCACTAAAAGGGAAAATTCAACCCAAAGAAGCTAAACACATCCATGAAAAATCAAGCAATAGATAATCCCACACCAACATACACCAAAGAAGGACAACACAACACAACCACAAAAAATAATAGGAATTAACAATCACCGGTCATTAATATCCATCAATATCAATAGTCTCAACTCACCTATAAAAAGACATAGGCTAACAGAATGGATAAGAAAACAGAACCCATCCATCTGCTGCATACAAGAAACACACCTTAACTCCAAAGATAGACACTGCCTCCGAGTAAAGGGCTGGGAAAAGGCTTTCCAAGCAAATGGACCTAAGAAACAAGTTGGTGTAGCTATCCTAATATCTAGAGAAAAAGGATGTTTCAAAAGAGAAGAAGTCTTGTGGCAATGCCTCAGTGGTCCAGGTAACTACCAGAACTCGGAAATCCACGACGGAGACTAAGGCAGCAGAGATCTAGAGTGGAGTGCTGAGTTCTGGCAAACAGCTGCATCTTTCTTCCAGTAAATACCTGAACAGGGCTGATGTGAATTATGTACAGTCCAGATTTTAAGAATCATACTCTCTCAGGGATCTCCACAAACTAGTGGGTGTCCTCCCTCACTGCCCCTGTGAGACAGTCTCTGTACGGGAGAGGCCTCACGTGACTTTGTCTCTGGTGTTCCTCAGGGGACACCCGTGTGAGAAACTGTATGCTCCAGAACCAGCTCTAGTGTCCTTTGGCCAATGCCGGAGTGTGAAATAGTCCAACGTGGGAAACAAAAGATGATCCCAATCGGGAATCGTGACATTTTTTTTTTTTTTGGATGATGGTCATGTTCTGTTTTGAAATAACCTCTGTGTATTTCATTTATTTTCTTTTACCTGGCGATCTCTGAGCAGGCTTCAGATTTTGACAGTTGATGAAAGATACGACAAGCATTAATGTGTGGGTGAAAAGCTTGGTGAAATTCTGAGTGAAGTTTTAGTTAAAGTTGGTTGAACTTGGGATTGACTGGGAGGCCAAAGATTTAAAAAGCAGAAGATTCTCTCAAGACACAAGTTGTGTGATAATAGTGTGTTTTGTGTGTGTGAATGAGAATTTGTAAATGTTGAATTCTAGGCTTTAACAATCATTGTCAGTGCAGATCAAGCTGCAAGTATTTATGTTTTAAAACTTAAATTATAAAGCTAGTTACGTCTTTCTAACAACTAGTTTTAATGTTTATGAGCATATTTTACCTACATTACCTTTTCAGGATGTTGAGAAAGATGCATCACAAGCACAGACTGGAGGCTGGGGCCTAGATGGTTTTGAGGAAGAGGTCTTGGTGGACTCTTTCATAGAGCAAAGGGAAGCAATGCCTTCTGGGAAATGAGCTAAGTTTTAATCTAGTCTTTAAGATTAGAAGTCAAAAACAAAAATATTAAGGAAAGGAAAACCTAATTGATCTTTGAAGTATTGTTATGTGGAAATGAGTGGGACTTTTGAGGCCTTTCTTCCAGAAAACAAGGACTTGGTTGTCAGGCCTATATTAGGCCTAAACCTTGGTGTCATGTAGTTGTACTTAAATCATTTCAATGGAAAGTGTCTTAGTGATTGGAACTTCTAGTGCAGTTTGGAGTTCTTCCATTTGAAAAATGTGATATTTGCATGGGATTGTTTGAATCTTGTTTTCTAGTCCCTCCCCATCACCACCCTCATAGTCTGAAGGTAGATTTTTCTCTTGATAAAGGAACAAAAAAAGTGAACATCTTGTTTGTAAATAGGTATCTAGTAACTAGTGGTAAACTTGAAATGGTAGAATTCTTTAAAGCCTAATTCTAGGTAGCCTTAAGAAAATGTATCTTAATTATTTTTGAACCTGTATTCACCTTGTTTTTTTCAAATATCTTAAGTTATATTTTCTTTTTCAGAGTTGCTTCTTATTTGGGGCTACTTTTTTTTTTTTAATTGAGGCGTAATTCATAAAAGGGTATATTGTTTTGATGAGACTTTTTACAACTGTGGCTGGATGTCTTTCTTTAATCTTCCAAGAAGGGCCATTTTACTTTTTTAGAGTTACTTTTTAAAGTCATGAGGTCAACAACTTGGACTACTATGCATGTAAGTGCTAATGCAAATTAAAACCCAAGTTGACCTCCAGCAGCAGTTCATTCTATGTTGACAGTGAGAGAACACTTTGCCTGTTAGGATACTGTTACTCGTGGACTGAAATGCTGAAGAAACCCCTCCCCCTATTTTGTTTTTTTGCAAAAATCAAGGTATATTCTAGGGTTTCCTGGTTGACCTCAACAGATAAACTGAGATGATAGTCTTAGTTCAGAAATGATCTGAATGTAGATTTACAGTCTACGTGTATAGCTGGCTAAGTGAGATCGCTTTCACAGTTCTGCATGTATCCCATTGGCTCCCCATTAGTCACTGAACTCTTAAAACTGGTATTGTAACATCACAATGTTTTGCGCTAATTTTATAAACTTTACAGTGCAATATGTGTTCCTTTTCTGAGGCAAACCAAAGGTATATTTCTGAAGGTTCTGCTGCTAACAGCAGCATTGATGGAGGATTTTTTTTATACATTTGTAATAGATAGAAATAAACCAGAAAAAAAGAAGAAAAAAAAAGTGGTGGAGGAAAAGGTGAACACCGCAAGAATACTCAAAAGGGCTGAGAATTGCAAACGCCAAGAATGGCTTTGCATAGTAAATGGAATAGAACAGCTCTGAACTATAGCTTACTTTTCCTGGTTTGGTCTGACAGAATGATTGAATGCTTTTGTACAAAAATCAGAGCCTTAAAAACAAGGATTTGGTGAGATTGTAAAATGGTGTGCCACTTTGGCAAAACAGTTTGGTGGTTGGTCAAAATGCAAAACATTGTTACTCTGTTACTCAACAATTCTACCCTTAGGAATATATCCTCAAACTACTGAAAATGTGCACCTATGAAACATGTACATGAAGGTTTACAGCGGTGTGTTGCTAATAGTAAAAAAGTTAAAACAACTCAAATAGCTATCAAATACTGGAGAGAAATAAAATGTGGCTTATTCATACAATAGAATATTATTAAGACATAAAAATGAATGAGAAACTGACAGATTAAATGACTTTGGTGAACCTTCATAATTTCATTTGTAGATCTTTCCATTTCTAATTTATAAATACATTTGGGGTTACAAATTATAAATGTACTGCCTCCTGTCAACATTGTATACTTCTATTTGATGATTTCTGTGTCAAACATTATATGGAAATGTTTCCAAGTATTTTCTGTATTAACTGTGAATGAATAGAACAAAATAAATTGCCTGTGATGGAAAAAAAAAGTGGAATGAGGTGAGAATAAAGCTCACGGAGAACTCGACTTTTTAGCCCCTTTTCCACTGAAGTTCTGTGATGGTTTAGTAACTATTCAGAGCGGGAAGCTTTGTAGAGATGAGTGTACTTACCAGAACTGGTGACCCAAGACAGTACTTCTTAGAGCAGCTGTGGGTCAGTGGTGGATAGAAGAGGGAGTCTGGAGGGCAGGGAGCCTCTGGAAGAATTAGAGAGGCTGGAATCCAGGGTCCCTAAAGTTTAACCCAAGCCGAGTTCCTCTGGTGTGTTTACTGCTGTCTGTATGCCATGTATGTTGATGAACTGTAGACGCTTTGGTCCTCTTCACAAAGTGCACAGTCCGGTGAGGAAGCCGGATTCTGAGTCAGGAATTTTCAAGGGAAGCACAGGTATTGTGGTATGTGTGTATGTGTGTATGTGTGCTGGAGGGGACTAGCTACAGTCCGGGCTTAGGAAGAGCCTCCCCAAGGAAGAATTCTTCTAGCTGATATCCAGCAGAAACCAGACAGAGTGGAGTCTGGACGAGCAGATCTGCGGAGTCTGGATGAGTAGATGCAGAGAGCTAGTGTCGTGTAAGTGAATGACGAGGGAGTCGGGGATCTGGAGCATAGGGGACCGAGTGAAAGTCTGTCCTGGAGGGAGTGACCATATGAGTCATGGCGAGATGAGGCAATTCTGGGTGGTGCCTTAGAAGAAAAGCATTTAGTGGTCCAGGTAAGCAGGAAGGCAGGGACAGAATTTCATGCCCATGACAAAAGGGAGTTTTTGACAGGACTGAAGGGGCCTTTGCTGTCCTGTGTGACTTGCATTTTTAAAGATTGTTTTTTTTTTTTAAATGTGTATGCACCTGGCTGTATGTACACCTACCAAGTGTGTTCAGGTACCCATGGAGGCCAGGAGATGGCATTGGCTCCCCATGGACCTGGCTTTTATAAAAGGTTGGGGAGCTGACAATGTAGTCCCTGCCATTGAACCCAGGTCCTCTATAGTAGCAGCAAATGCTTTTGGTCACCAAGCCCAGCCCCAAATTTCAGTTTTAAATGCATAAAAGCTGGCAGCCTGGAGGTCGCTAGGTAAAGGGCTAGCAACTGTCCATGTCCCATGGAACCTCTTTGCCCTTCCTCTGCTGATGGGACATTAAGTTCCCCTAGGTAGTAGTTTCACCTTGGGCCACTTCCTTTCAAGGTGGCCATGGGTTTAGGGGTTTTATTCCTCAGCTGAGCTGAAAGGACCAGGTGAGCCTGAGGTCATGGGTCCACAACCTTGTCCTGCCTTGGCTTGGTGATGCCTTCATGGTGTTCACTCAGGCCCAGACTGGGGTAGGTGAGAGGGGCAGAGACTCAGGGAGGGATCCTTGTGGTCTGGCTGTGCTCAGAGAGCTAGATCTGTGCCCAAGATCACCAGAGGCTAATGGTGGGGGAACTCTGATTTGGGCTTTCCTTTATTGCCAGAGCCTAATGGGAGAACTCTGATTTGGGTTTTCCTTTATCCAGGCTTTTAGCACTCACTAAACCTCAGGACAGTTGGCTATCCTTCTAACGTTCTGTCATTCGGTTTCTGGTGGGAATGGCCCAAAGCACTGTGGTAGTGTATGAACACACACTTCTATCTTTAAAGAAGGGAGATAAAAAGTCACCGTGTGGACACTGGGCTGTGGGAAACTACGGAGACTCCCACTGTGCACTGAGTCTTTGTCTTTGCCTCTTGATGTCCACAGCTCCCGGTCTCTGTCATGGACAGGCCCATCCCTCTGGCCCTGGCTGCAGCTTCCTTGCCGTAGAAATCCTCACCACAGCCAGATGGTGGCTATGGAGGCTTGCCTGTCCCTCTGGATTCCTGTGTTCTGGGTGCTAATGCTAGCTCTCAGAGCAGAGACACCCTTCTTACAGTAACTAGAGGATCCAGGCCAAGTCTTTAACCTCTTGGACTTTAAAAATAGCCATCCCTGTACTTCACAGTCTGGGCTGACACTGGTAGACCCAAATGAGAGAGAGAATTTTTGTTGTCTTTGAGACAGGGTCTTGTTATATAGCCCAGGCTGGCCTTGAACTTGGGATCCTCCCCACTCATCCTCCTGTGTGTTGGAATTATGGGTATGCACCATTGTGTCTGGTGGGATTAGAGACTGGCGTCTCTTCACAGCAATAGAAACCCTAACTAAGGCCCAGGGGGATGGGTTGGCTTTGTTGGAGGGGCTGTACAAAAAGTGGGCTCACACTACCCGCTTCTTCTGTGTTATTTAGTAGTTAGGTGTTTATTGGGTCTCTTAGGGAGAATCTGAGTGAAACGACACAGGTAGAACTGCCTTACCTGTGCCCCAAATGGAAGCTTGAAGCCCTGTCCAGCTGATTTCCCCTAGCCACAGGATCCAGATCAGCATCTCTTCCCCGTGGGTCCCCTTCTGTTCTTCTGGGCCTTGGGGTAGCTCCCAAGACTTCAGACTTCAGAATGGTTTTATAGGACTGGATGAGACTAGGAAGTAATACCATCACTTGTTTGTCATCTGGCTTGGTGCTTGGATCTTAAGCTCTGGCTTCCCTTCCTTTCCTGGTGTGTGTGTGTGTGTGTGTGTGTGTGTTTTATATGTACTTGTTTGTATGTGCATGTAGGTGACTGTGGAGATCAGAAGTTGACCTTGGGATTCCTCTGTCACTCTCAATTTTACTTTTGGGACAGGGTCTTTCAGGGACTCCACAGCTCATCTATTTGGCCAGGCTAGCTGTCCAGCGAACACGAGGGATCCTCTGGTCTCTGTGCTCTCACTCCCAGCATTGTGGTTGTAGACACTCCAAGCCCAGCTTTTATGTGGCTGTTGGGGAGTCAAACGCAAGTCCTCATGTTTGCACAGCAGGCCATCTTCTCAGTCCCTCGGGAGACTCCTGTGGGCTCGTTCCCAGGCATTTCCTGGGCTCAGACACACCCAATTAGGACGTGGCCAATTCTGAGACTGGTTCATCCATAAGTGGAAGGTTTCGGGTGACAGAGAGGGTTCAGTGGGTAGAGTGCTTGCCACAGAAGCCTGGTAGCCTGAGCAGGAGTCTCGAGAACCCATATAACAGCCAGACATAGTAGCATGTCTGAAATCCCAGTCTAGGACGTGGGAGGCAGAGGCAGGAGAACTGCCAGAGGCTCATGGGCCGGCTATGCTGGTATATGCAGCAGTGAATGAGAGCCTCTGCCTCAAAGTAGACGGTGAGGATTACCCTCTGATCTTCACACATGCACTGTGATGGTACACATGTGTCTGCATTCACACACGCATACAGGAACACATGTACACTACACACACATTGCTAGGACTCCCCTGCCACTATTTTTGCACAATTAATTCAATTGCACAGATCTCAAGGGTGAACTTTGTGGGTGACAATGTCATGTCACAATGTCAAAAGGTTGGACACACCTGATGGTCGGTTATTGTTGTTGGACCAGCCTTCTGCATGTTGGACTTTTGAGAGCCTTAATTAAGTCTAGACACAGACGTGTCTGGGGCCATGAGGCTGACATGGACCGTGGGCCTCTCACACAAGTGTGACAAGGCGGGGAGAATGTGCGAATGAGGGCTGACTCCTCGCTCTTCCCACGGCTCTGAGCAACACACCAAAGAGAAGCAGCTAGGCTTTCACATGGAGTCGGGGAGCGAGTTTAGTCGAGGGTGTGTGGACCCGTCACCCCCACACCACAGCTGGGGCTTCCAACAGAAATAACTCCAAACTACTTTATTTTAGGTCACGGGGGAAATGGCAGCTGCAGCAGCTACACTTAAGTCAGGTTAGAAGTCACTTTCTTCTCACCATGGAGGAGCTCTGATCAGCATGGCCCCTGTTCACTCGCTCAGCTGGCAGAGTAGTGCAGATCCCTTGGCGATCCAGTAATCACTGGGCCGATTGGAGGGCAGGAGGACAGTCACCACGAAGTTGGTTGAGTGGCCTAACAAGGGATACAAGAGAGGTGGGGGTGGGGGTGGGGTGGGGTGGGGGTGGGGTGGGGATGGGTGTGGGTGTGGGTGGGGTGGGGTGGGTGGGGTGGGGGTGGGGGTGGGAGGGAAGAGCTGTTATTTAAAGAGTAACTTCTGGATTCACAGAGACAAAATACTGAGAGTGTGGGGACTCCAGCTCCAGACACGACTGAACCCGAAGACGTTGGGCACAGGTCTCCGAAGTTCCCAGTTTCATGCTATACAGGTTGAGATTTTAGAATCATGGTGCTTTAGGGCCTGTCTGGCTTAGACCTTATAACTTGACGAGTATGTTTCAGGTTGTCTGTAGTCCGAATCTGGGAGTACTGGGCCGGGATTAAGGCCTGACATTTCAGTGGGATTTAGGGGTATCTAATGGTAGGTAGGGCATCTATTCATGTGGTCATCCATCCATCCATCCATCCATCCATCCATCCATCCATCCATCCATCCTGCATCCCATCCTACAATGGAAGGGTCTTGGGATCCTGAAATGAATAAGCATAGTGACAGGCATTCTGTCTCTAGTCATTCAATAGAAAAAGTCACTCTTAGTGCCGCTTCCGTTGTGTGGCTGTCTGAGGGGTTATGGAGAAGACACGATTGTCCTCCGTGGGAACTGCTCTCTTTTGGCGCTGCTTTCTCAGATGACATCAGTATGGATGGACATCAGGGAAGGGTATCGTACCCAGCAGAGGACGCCTCTACCTTCTCCTTACTTTTGCGTCCTATGGAATACCAGGTTGTCCAGTGCAATGGCCCAAGTTCAATGGCAAGCCAATCTAGACAGTATTCCTATGTATTTACTGGTTTTATGCAGTGCAGAAATTTGTCCGGGGTCCTAAGCACCCCCTTGTAAGCTGACATTCCCCTTTTCCATGCTTCTCTGGGTGCCAGCCCAATGTACACTTCCCCGCAGGCAGCCAGTGTCTCGAGCACATGAGGCCTTCCCTAAGGCTGGAGGACGACTTGGGACACAACCAACCCCCTGCTACCACTGTCCGTTTAAGCAGAACCAAGTTGTCTGTTGGCCAGAAATGAACTGAGCTGCCGTCCCAAAGCCTTTCTCTCCGCGTCTCAGCACTGTTTCCTGAGAGGTTCGCTGTACAGTAGACTCTGCTATGACTCAGAGTTAGACAATCACCATCTCCAAGCGGTAGACGGTTGGGGTAGATGTGTGTGGCTCATGTCACATATCCGCTTGGGCTGGAACCCTGGAGGGCTGATGTTAGAGGTCTTGTGCGTCTAACAAAACAGGATGGTTATAGCAAGCCCACAGACGTTGCCTTGTGGCTGTGCTTAAAGAAAGCAAAGGTGGGCTGCTCTGCAGAGGGAAGTAGGATGACTAGAAGGTCAAGGGCAGTCGGATGTGTGTAATAAGCAATGTAGGAGGGCTGGAGAAATGGTTCAATGGTTAAGAGCGTATGTATGAGCACCAGCATCAGGCAGCCTACAGCCACCTGGGACTCCAGCGCCAAGGGATCTGATGCCCTCTTCTGGACGCTGTAGGTATGTGCACTCAGGTGTTCATATTCTCTAACCCCCCCACCCCCACAACAAATATACATAATTAAAAATAAATCGCAGTCAGGGTGTGGTGGTTCATGTCTGTCCCCAGCACCGGGCAGGCAGAGACAGCTGGATCACTATGAATTGGAGGCCAGCCTGGTCGACATAGCAAGTTCCAAACTGCTAGAGGTACATAGTGAGATGCTGTCTCAAAAGAAATGAACGAAGAAAGAAAGAAAAGGATGCAAGCATAAAGGCTGTGTTTCCCAGAGGGTCAGGGTGCCTGAACATAAATGGGCTTTAGAATTACAGAGCCTGAACTACAGGAAGCTGCTGTCTACAGGAAGGACCAGGGCCTGTGCTGGTCCTTAGCTGAACTAGCTCTGAGATGGGGCGGGGGGCGGGGGGGCCCTTAGTGAAGAAAGTCGTTTTACATCTGGAAATATTTCCGGTCTCCATAACAACAGGAACCTGCCTGCTTTCACTCTTCTTTATGATGCCACAGCTCACAAGAGACTTGGACAGCCATTTGTTCAGCCTAGTTTCAAGACAGTATTATTGTGTCGTTCTAAAACATAGCGAGAAATTGTTAGCATGCGCTGATTGGTTAACTAGGTTCACTGTTCGTGTTTGATCATATTCGTTTTTTCCTCTGTGGAGAAATGGAAACATTCCTTTTGTATCCGTCTCATCCTAGATACCTCTTCATGACTCCTAGATTACCTTGAAGCAGATACTAGGTGGAAATTTCTGCTGCACTTATTGTAGTGTGTGTCTTTAAGTCATGACTCCTAGAACTCAACAACTGTCATAGCTAAGATGTCAACTTCCAATAGCTGTTCAAAGTTTTCAAGTGTACATACACAGATAATACCTGTAACCCCCGCCTCCCACTGTTCCATACAGTATATTGGTACTTGACAGTTAGCTTGATTCAGATTTCAAATAGGGGCCACACCTCACAGCAATGACGTGTGCCTTAAATCCCCTTTAATTGTAAGTCCCCCTTCTGTGTCTTTGCCACCCATCACAATACATTTGTTGACATAACTGGGGTGTTTGCCCCACTGGATTTCCCAGAATCCGGACATCTCTCCTCTCCATGTGAAGGGAGGGTTAGACGTAGAGATGTGCTCACACTCAGATTTGACTGTGTAGCTAGAGTTTTCCTGCCTTGCCCACAGTCAGCACAAATCTTTGTCACCCGCCAGTCCCACAGCCGCTCAGACCCAACCAAGTAAACACAGAGACTTATATTGCATACAAACTGTATGGCCGTGGCAGGCTTCTTGCTAACTGTTCTTATAGCTTAAATTAATCCATTTCCATAAATCTATACCTTGCCACATGGCTGGTGGCTTACCGGCATCTTCACGTGCTGCTGGTCATGGCGGCGGCTGCAGTGTCTCTCTGCCTCAGCCTTCCGCTTCCCAGAATTCTCCTCTCTCCTTGTCCCACCTACTTCCTGCCTGGCCACTGGCCAACCAGTGTTTTATTTATTGACCAATCAGAGCAATTTGACATACAGACCGTCCCACAGCACTTCCCCTTTCTTTTTTTTTAAAAGGAAGGTTTTAACTTTTACACATCTCCAAAGTCAGCTTGGTATATTTGGGAATTTGGGCGTAGCTTCTCTTACTACTTCCTGCTGGAGGGGGGCGCTGTATCTTATGGGGACACAAAGAAAATTTTAGGATCATGGAGTAGTCCGTGAGACCGTATTGTCTGAGCCAGTTGCCTTGAAACGATTCTGGATGTTGAATCATCTGGGTCATGGTGTCATCAGAGATCTTTCAGGGGGTCTTGGCTGGTCAAACCTGATGTATCTTAATCTGGAACAAATCCATAGCCTCTGGCTTTCTGTGGAAACAAAACCAGAGCCTCTTTTCCAAAACAACATATCCTTATAGCCAAATTTTGAAGTCAAGGTACCTTTAAAATACACATTTTGGCATAACTCAACAGCTTTTGCAATCAAATGTTTTTCTTCAGTTACAAATATCAAAGAGAACATAATCCAGATTCTCTGTGTGGTAGCCATCTTTACATGGCTTATTTTTTATATTACCTTGAGCCTATTGCTTAAACTGCAGCCTTTTAAGCCTGAAACGGCGCTGCGGCTGCTGGCTCCACCCACTTCATCTTCCCAACATGGCGATGGTACCTTTTCCGCCAGCTCTGGGAGCCATCCTGGGTCTATGCTTTTATCCAAGCAGTGTGTAGCCCAGAAACCTCTTTTTGTTTTGTACTAGCAAAGGTTAAATCCACCATGCAGCTTAATGTGCCACTTGCAGAGGCCTCATTCCCGCCATACTGCAGATCAAGCTCGCACGCTAGGAACCCGCCAGTAGCTCAAACCAGCAGGCTGCAGCTCCTTTGAGAGAGACAATTAGGAAGCTGTTTTTAGCTACATTTTAGAATCTTTTCTCAGGTTTTAGGTAGAAACTCTTGCCAACACGTTGGGCGCCATTTGTAGCTAGAGTTTTCCTGCCTTGCCCACAGTCAGCACAAATCTTTGTCACCCGCCAGTCCCACAGCCGCTCAGACCCAACCAAGTAAACACAGAGACTTATATTGCATACAAACTGTATGGCCGTGGCAGGCTTCTTGCTAACTGTTCTTATAGCTTAAATTAATCCATTTCCATAAATCTATACCTTGCCACATGGCTGGTGGCTTACCGGCATCTTCACGTGCTGCTGGTCATGGCGGCGGCTGCAGTGTCTCTCTGCCTCAGCCTTCCGCTTCCCAGAATTCTCCTCTCTCCTTGTCCCACCTACTTCCTGCCTGGCCACTGGCCAACCAGTGTTTTATTTATTGACCAATCAGAGCAATTTGACATACAGACCGTCCCACAGCATGACTGCTTCGGTAAGGTGACTTTTTACAGTGACTGTACCTCCATTAGGAAACATGCGTACACCTGATTGACTTTTTAGGAGATGAGCAACCACTGACAATTATTACAACCATTTCATTACGAGTTAAGCATTTTAAGATTTAGTGATTAAGCCTCAAGTATCTATCAATGATCTAACTTAAAATTTTAATTCTTGTGTCCATGTGCATGCATTTGCATGTGAGGATGTGCCTATTGGCCGGAAGAGAGCATCAGAGGCCCTGGAGCGGGAATTACAAGAGCCACCTGATGTGGGTTCAGGGAACCGAATTCCAGTCCTCTGCAAGAGCGGCAATTGCCCCACGCTCCGGAGCCATCTCTCCAGCGCTAATTTAACTTTTTTTGTATGTATTATAAGGGAGGAATCTGAATCTAGTAGAACCAGTTTCTCCAGCACCATCTATGGACTATTTTCTCCATTCCTGACCAACTTTCAATGGTGCCTCTATTGTTTCAGGTTCAGGCGAGCCCCATGATGGTGGGGCACTGTCGTAGCTACTGCAGCTGGGTGTGTTGGAAACAGACCTTCTGTTTTACTTTCTTCAAAGGAAGTGCTGCTGTTCGTTGTTTTCCTTTCACACAAGCATCAGAAGAGTTAGCTCTTTCAACAATTATATGAGACGGTCTTAAATTCAGAGATTAATTTGGGAGGGGACTGGAATCCGGATGACATTGAATCTTCCCACCTATGGACACGACTCAGCTCCTCCACTCATTCTGGTCTTGCCGTGGGGGCCTTAGGAGCCACAGGCTGCCTTCTTCTCCTTGTCGGGTTTGCTCCTAATCTGACCAACTGTGTGATCAGTTGGGCCAGACCTTCTCTTTTACTTCGGTTTCTATTTGTTTTTGACGGAACACAGGGATTCCGCTAACTGTTTTTGTTTGTTTGTTTGTTTGTTGGGAGATAGGGTCTAACTGTGTAGCCCTGGCTGGTCTGGGACTTACTATGTAGCTCAGGATGGTCTTTAATTCACAGAGATCCACCTGCCCCTGCCTCCTGAATACTAGGGTTAAAGGTGTGTGCTACCATGATGGCTGAATTCTGTTAAGTTCTTAACATTTTGTCAGTGTTGGGGATTGAACTCGGGGCCTCAAACATGCTGAACAAGTGCTCTCTACCAAGAATTCTGTTGATTGTTATGTAGTGGTTGTTGTTCTTACTAGCTATCATTTGTAGTAGACCTTTTTCTATAGACTCATTGGGTTTTCCCATGTGATCAATTATGTAGGCAAATAACAATTTTCTCTCTTCTTTTCGGATCCAAGTTCTCATTTCAAAATTCTTATTGGTTTGGCTAAGGCTTTCTGGACAGTGCTGAGGCACAGTAAGCAGCCAGGCATAGTTAATCTGTGATGTTGGTTGCACCTTAATCATTGGGTAGATACTACTATTGTCTTCAGCTGGATGTGAGCTAGCACACAGAGACCACAATACCTCTGTTATGAGGTCAGCTTGGCTTTCTACATTGAGAAGCTTCCAACAGCCTCCCTGAGACCATACTGAGGCACACAGGGACTGCTTCAAGTCTGTTCATTTCAAACCCGGGGCCAACATTGTGTTATGTCAGAACTCCTTTGTTATTATGATTTACATGACAGTGTAGAAAGGATTTGGATATATGGTCCCTTGGGCCTGGCTAGTCTTAATTTTCAACTTGACATCGTCTAGAGACATCTGAGAGGAAAGTCTCCATTGAGGAATTGCCTAGATAAGATTGGCCTGACAGCATGTCAGTGGGGATTATCTTGATTATTAAATGATGTAAGAAGGTCCATCCCCCACCTCCCCGGGCAGTGCTGACCCTAGGCTGATGGTCCTGGGTTGTAAAAGAAAGCTAGCTAAACATGAGCCTGTGACCAAGCCTGCGAGCAGCATTCCTCCATGGTTCCTGCCTCCACGTTCCCACCTCCAGTTCCTGCCCTGACTTCCCACAATGATAGATTGTGACCTGGAAGCATAAGCCAAATAAAGCCTTTCCTCCCCTAAGTTGCTTTTGAGTAGAGTGTTTGATTTAAGTAACATGAAAGAAACTAGCACACCATCCCTAAAGTAAAGCAGCTCAGAAGTTTTGTGTCCAATCTTGTCACCCCCAAATTCATATTCATATCCAGGGAGAAAGCAGTATCGGTGTTCAGATGCCCTAACAAGTTGACCTTTCTGGGTAACTGTGGTGGTTTTAATGGGTGTGGCCCCCATAGACTGTGTGTTTGAATGCTTGGCCCGTAGGGAGTGGCACTGTTAGGAGGTGTGGCTTGTTGTAGGAGGTGTGGCCTTGTTGGGGGAAATGTGTCATTGTGGAGGTAGGCTTTGAGGTCTCATATGCTCAAGCATATGTGTGGGACACAGTTTACTTCCTGTTGCCTGCAGAACTCTCGGCTCCCTCTCCAGCACCATGTCTGCTGGCATGCTGCCTTGCTTCCTGCCATGATGACAATGGACTAAACCTCTGCACTGTAAGCCAGCCCCAATGAAATGGTTTCCTTTATGAGAGTTGCCATGGTCATGGTGTCTCTTCACAGCAATAGAAATTCAAATTAAGACAGCAACCATCATTAGTAAAAAGGATTTCCCCGACCTGTCCAGTGATTGTCTAAGATTTTTTTTATCATGAGTGCTGTTCTGTGCACGGTTTGCTCAGGCTGTATTTGCTATGTGCTGGACACTTCCCTGGACACTCTGCAAATATCCATGCATCCCTTCCCATGTACCATTTAAAAACATCCCTCCTTCCCATTTGGTGAGATTCTGAGTTCAAGGATGCAGCATTTCTTTAGTTTTAGGGAACCACCAGCTGTTACAATTTGCAAACGTTCCCTCTCCTGCATTTTTACTTTCTCTTAAGTTGTCTACTACATAAACATGGGGAATTACAGCTCTTTACAGAATGTCAGACCTTCTCACCACACTGTGCTGTGTTCTGAGGGGTTTTCTCAGCATATTCTTTAGCAGTCTTTTTCTTTTTGAAGAACCCATCATTCTTTTAAAGAAATTACATTTATTTATTGTGTGTGTGTGTGTGTGTGTGTGTGTGTGTGTGTGTGTGTGTGTGTGAACCCCCGCGTGTGTAACACGGCACAGACGTTTGAGTCAGAGGACAACCTGTGGGGTTCGGTTCTCTCCTTCTATCCTGTGGGTCTTGGAGGACCAAACTCAGGTTGTCAGGCTTGGTGAAAAGAGCCTTTACTCACTGAGGCAGCTCACTGGTCCACAGGCTTCCATGTTATCCATAGAGATGGTTTTCTTTCTCTCTGCCTCCTTTTCAGGAGTGTGTCTCAGGTCCATTCAGAGTGTTGTAACACAGCTTTCCACTTACTTCATGTAAAACCTCTTTTATGACAGGCCAGGTTTTACTTGGTGAGGGGTGCTTTTGGTGCCTATTCAGCCCATCACTTTGGAACTGGAAGTCTCTGCCCATTAAACTCTGTTCTCTACTTCTTAGTTCTAACAGGAATGAACACTAAGGTTATGATGTCCACGTACACCCAGCGTCATTACAAACACAACTTTACCAGCCATAAATGTGTATTCTTTTATTTCTGTTTACTTATACATATGTATGTCTGCGTGGGGGTACGTGCACATGAGTGTACATGTCTGAAAAGGCCAGAAGAGGGATTCATAGCCTCTGGAGCTGGAGTCACAGGCTAACATTAGTACTAGGGATGGGATTCCAGTCCTCTGCAAGAGCAGTAAGTGATCTCAACTGCTGAACCATCTTTCCAGCACAGGAACTCCCATCTTAAATCTAGTTAATTGGACCAATAACTTTCTTAGTGTGTTACAGCCAGCATTTTTTTTTTGGCAGAGTTAACTTTTTTTTTTCACTCCTGAGCACTGAGCCCAGACACTTTCCATGCCAGGCAAGAATTCCATAACTGAGCTTTATCCCCAGCGCAGCAGTGTGTGTGTGTGTGTGTGTGTGTGTGTGTGTGTGTGTGTGTGTGAGAGAGAGAGAGAGAGAGAGAGAGAGAGAGAGAGAGAGAGTCTCATAGCCCAGGCTAGCCCCAGAAAGTTGCTAAATAGTCGAAGATGGTCTTGAACTTCTGATCTTCTTGCCTTGATCTACGTGCTGGGATTAGAGGCACATACACCCCCATCCCCAGTTTTACACAGCGCTGAGGACTTCACACAGGAAGTTGTGTATGCTGGGCAAGCACTGTACCGACTGAGTGACCAGCATTTGGCTTTTTTCTTTTCTTTCTGAGACAGAGTCTTACTACGTACCTCTGGCTAGTCTGGAACTCACTATGTAGACCAGGCTGGCTTTGAACTCACAGAAGACCTGTCTGGTGATCCTGGGATTAAAGGGATGTGCCACCATGCCCAGCAGTATTTGGGTCTTGATTGAGGTTTTTGTTTAAAACATACTTATTTTTACATACATGGGTGTTTTGCTTGCTTGTTCGTCTGTGTAGTACATGTGTGCAGTGCCCCTGAAAGCCAGAAGAGGGCACTGGATCCTCCGGAACTGGAATTACAGATGGTTGTCAGCCACCTTGTGGGTGCTGAGAATCAAACCTGGGGTCCCTGTAAGAGCCTCAGATAGCGCTCTTACCTCCTAAGCCCGCTCTCCAGCCCCATGTACAGATCTTAAGAAGATCCTCACCTGTGGTTGAAAGCGTTCCTGCCCGGGCTCCTGTTTTGTAGAGCGGGGAGTGGTAGAGTGCTTGGCTTGGCTCATAGTTTTGCTGTGGTTCAAAATGGACTACAGGCAGCATGGGGTTCATCTGTCCCGGCAATGCGTCTTCTATGACCATCTCGTTATCATCCCACCGAGAAGCGTCCATGAACATCCCATGAACGAGAACTCCATCTTCAGGAGAGGGCAACTGAAAGACAGAAGTTTAGGGGTGAGCGGAGGAGAAGGGATGAACAGTTTGAGTCACTGCCTGTGTCCCCACCCCTTCAACAAGCACCTCTAGAAACAGTCGTTCCTATTCCTGCATTTTAGAGAGGGGTACCCTAAAGATCTGAGAGGCAGGTCACCCTGACCCTCAGTTTGGTACTGAATTCGAGACTGGCTACACTGCACCAGGATGCAGAATTGTGGCCACTTTAGACTATCTGACATTATGAGTAATGACTTTTCTTTCCCTCTTGAGAAGCAGAGGGAGGGAAGGGCTGCATCTATTCTTTTCAGCAAGGCCCCCTGAAGATCTGTGTGCCCTTCTAGAAGATAGATTGTCTTCTGCAATATCTGCACTACTATCGGAAGAGGGTAAGACCGTTAAGACTGCTCTTATAGGACACACCTACTGTGGTTACAGTTAGAAGGGGATGAAGGCAGCATTTCAGTTCTGCCAGGAGGGGGCCGAGTGGCTGCTGTAGACAAACTTCATCTATAATATTATGGTGGATTGTGTGAGTGAACTTTGCGTTGGCTGCATGACACGTGCCACTTCTTTCTTTGAGTCCCGTCATCAGCCCCAATTTCTAGATGAGAACACCAAAGTTCTCAGGCATGTAAGCAATTGTTTCAGCACACAGGGCTGGTGAAGGGCAGAACCAGGATTCAAACTCAAGTTTGTGTCATTCTGAAACTGTTTTGAATGTCTTATTATACTGCCTCTGTAAGATGGACACCATTGCTGTCTGAATCTAAATGATGTAGCTTTATGCAGAAAAATAGTTCTATAAGTTGGACTACATTTGAGATGTTCCCATCTAGTTGCTGCTGAGGAGCTGGCCTTGGAGTGTGAGTACCACCCTCTCCTCCCACTCCTGCAAATGGGGGTGGTGGGGCAGGGGGGACTCGCTGAACTCCCCACTGACAGTGGATAGATGCTTTGCTATGTAGTCAGGTGGGCAATACCTCCAGATCCATGGGCAGTTCTTCTCCAAAATGAATGTCCTTGGCCGCTTCTACCACCGCGGCCTGATCTCGGTAGGAGGGAATCATGTTATACCTGAAGCTCAGCTCGTCTATAGGCAAGTTATACTTTCGAGCGTGGTTCTGAAGAGTTCCTGAAAAGACAAGAAGGTAGGTTAGGCAGTTATTACTCTTGCAGAGACCCGAGTTCAGTTCCCAGGATCTACATCAGGCAACTTACAACCACCTATATACCTCCAGTGCTAGGGAAATCCAACAGCCTCTTCTGGCCTTCATAGGCACACGCATGTACATACAAATACTTACTACACACACACACACACACACACACACACACACACACACACAGCCCTATAGAACAAACAAGCTAGGTATAATGGCAAACACTTTTAAATCTAGCACCTGGGAGGCAAAGGCAGGCAGATTTCTGTAAATTCAAGGCTAGCCTAGTCTACATAGTGAGTTCCAGGCTAGCCAGGGCTACACAATGAGACTCTGTCTCAAAAAACCACCAACCAACCAACCAACCAACCAACCAAACAAACAAACAAACAAAAACAAAACAAAAAGCAAAAACCCAAACAAAAACCACCAACAAACCCCAAACTATAAACAAATAAACAAACAAACACCAAAGGGTGGAAGAGACTAAGTTTCAAGGGTATTGCCCTGCCATGAGAGAGACAGTTTTAGGGCAAGTCTTCCTAACTTCAGGATTTTGTCTAGCTTGCTTATACAGGCTGTTTATCAGGAATTAGGAATGAGACAAACTGAGGATTGGGTATCCAGAAGCCACATGGTCTGGATCCCTCGGGGACTCTCCAGTCAAATCCACAGGATTGATGAAGGGATATCAAGAATATTTTTTTCAGGCTAGGGATGTTACTCAGTCGGAAATGTGTTGCCTAGAATGCACAAAGCTCTGGGTTCAATTCCCAGCACTGTCTAGAATGTGGGTAAGGTGGTCTATGCATGTAATCCCAGAATTCCGGTGGTGGAGGCGGTAGGGTTAGAAACTCAATGTCATCCTTGACTGTACGATGAAGTCAAGGTAGTCTGGGCTACAGGAGACCCTGTCTCAAAATAGAAAGTATCTTTTAGAGAGAGGAGGCTGCCTAGAGCTGAGGGGGGGGGCAGCAGTCGAAGCCTCTGAAGGAGGGTGGGGAATGGGAGGGTTGTATCATATGGAGAGTTGAACCAGTCGCTATCTATTCATGGATTTAGCCATGGATCAAACCCATGGATAACCTGAGAAGGGCAAGGATTAGTTTACCAGGGAGCATCTATTTTTCCCTACCCACCCCCTCCACCTCCATGATGGAGGAGGAGTAATCCCAGATTGTCCTAGATTGGCAGGGTCAGCCGGACCATTGGCAGCCACACTATTTCCCCAGCTCCTAGACACCCTGCGCGTGTAACAAACCACAACCTTTCCTGCAAGAGTTTCCTAGGAAGGCACCAGTACCTGTGAGAAATCCTTGAGGGAAGAAGAAGCCGGAAATCCAGAAGGACTTGGGCTGTCCTCTTTTGAGCCACAGCTAAGAGAGAGATGTGATTTCATGAGGCATTTCATCTCTGAGGTAGAATGAGCTATCTAAATCAGAGCTGTGTTGGGAGGGGACAGTGACATCTAAATGAATTCTGAGTTGCCTCTTGCCCCTCGTATTACTGCTGGCCCATTCCCCTTCTTGACTACCAGCCTTGACTGCCAACCTGAACCCACAGGGGACAAGAGGCTGGGGCAGCCAACGCACACCTGACTGGGTGGAGCCACGCCATTTTTTACACTCTACAATGGGGCCATACACTGCAGCTAAAACCTGGATGTTGAGTGGCCTGGAATTGAAAACCAATATATAGATAAGAGCCTAGGGAAAATGGCATTACAATCTACTTAAGCCTTTCCAAGTGAAGCCACATTAGAACGTTCTGTTTCTCCAGAATCAAATGATTCCTAACAGTTGTTACTCAAAGCTCCCTCAGGAGTTTAGGCCCAGTCATGCCGACAAATCCATCAAAACCCGCACGAGTGAAATCTCCCATACATCCACGAATGCAGTCCTCAGAATAAGGTCTTTGACCCATGATCCCAGTGGCTTCAAGGATGGGTAGGCTGTGTTAGACCACAGGGAGGGGACCTGGTTGTTGAGGAAACTCTGGTACACTTTTTCCATTTCTTCAGACATCACCACAAGTCCAGCAATGGCTTTGTTGAGTGTTTCTAGAGAAATCTGAGGGCACAAAAAACGATCAGTGCACATTACAGGCATAATTATCGGGAGAGGGGGTGTAAGATGGCTTTCACAGTTTCTCTGTGTGTGACTGAGCATGTGTGTGTACATGCATGTGGCAAAAGACAACCTCAGGTAGCATTCCTCTGACATTGTCTTCACCTCTTCTTAATAAAAAGTAAATCCATGTATTTTATTATTCTATGTGCTTAAGTGTTTTATGCACCTGTGTAGATGTATGTGCACCACACGTGTGCTTGTGGAGGCCAGAAGAGGGCGTCTGATTCCCTGGGACTGATGTTACGGGTGGTTGTGAGCTGCCATGTGGGTGCTGGGTATCGAACCCAGGTCCTTTGGAAGAGCAAAAATTGCTCTTAACTGCTGAGGTATCTCTTCAGCCCTACTTTTTTTTTTCTTTTTTGACAAGGTTCCTCACTGGCCTAGAACTTACCAAGTAGGCTAAACTGGCTGACCAATGATTCCCCAAGAACCCACCTTTCTCTCTGCTTTCCAGAGAGGGGATTACAAGTGCAGGCCACTGCCCAAGGCTTCTACCTTTTTCACATGGGTTCTGGGGCTTGAACTTCGGTCACTGGGCTTGTCCTGACTGAACTGTTTTCTCAGCCCCAACTCACTCTTAACTGAGTGCTGAGGTCCTGGAAAATTTCAAGTGAGTTGACAGTAATTCTAAGGATTTTTAAATTTTATTTTTAATTATATATTCATTGGTGCTTTTCCTGCATGTCTGTCTGTGTGAGAGTGTTAGAACCCCTGGAGGTGGAGTTACAGGCAATTGTGAGCTGCCATGTGGATGCTGGGAAGTGAATCCTGGTCCTCTGGAAGAGCAGCCAGTGCTCTTGACCACTGAACTATCTCTCTAGCCCTTAACAGTAATTCTTTTTTCCCCCATGCATTGGTTTTTGACCTGCATGTCTTTGTGAGGGAGTTGGATCCACTGGAACTTGAGTTCTAGACAGTGGTGAGCTGCCATGTGGATGCTGGGAATTGAACCCCAGGTCTTCTGAAAGAACAGCCAGTGCTCTTGACCACTGAGCCATCTCTCCAGCCCCCAACAGTAATTCTACAGCTATAAGGCAGATCAGTGAGGAGCCTGAGGGTCTGTAATGTCACATGTTCACACAGCCGCTGTTAGAAAAAGAGAATGCTGACTCAACCACACACAGCCTGGGTCTGAGGGTCTTAGTACAGCCAAAGAGAAGCCTAGAAGTGATAGGATGGAGACTTCTGAGCACACTCATGGTCTCATATCATTCGTTCTCAAGGCTCAGCTACCCAGTAGCAGTGATGGAGGTAAGCACTCATACATGTATTAACTTCAGCAGATTGTTGAACCGGTCCACTTCCTGGCCAAGGACGGTGGTCAGAGAGTCCAGGCGGCCTTGAGGGTCCTTGACAAAAAGGCTCTCCGAGGCTCCCTCCATATGCAGGGCTTCTGAAACACACACACAGTTGGCTTCTCAGACCAGACATCCTTGATTTCCATCTTCACAACACTACTACTGTCAGGAGCTTCTCCTTTAAAACATTATCTGTTATTGTTGTGTTTTCATACGACATGTGAGTGCAGGTGCATGCATGCCATGACGTGCCTGTGGGGGTCAAAGGGCAACTTGGAGGACTCAGCTCTCCCTTCTACCTTCTCGTGAGCACAGGTCCTCACACTCGCCAGGTGAGCGCTTCAGCCACTGAGCCTTCTCAGGGGCCTGGCTTTTTGTTACATATATTTTTCCCTAAAGCTAATTTCTCTCGTTATTTAAGCAAGAGCTTCAATTTGACAACATTTAAAAAAATTTATAAGTTTTTGGTGATCCACCTGTGTTTACATAGAAGCAGTCATAAAATAATAAGGCTTAAATGAATGGAAATCAGGGAAAATGTGTCTGTCAGAGAGAGAGAGAGATAGAGGGGGAGAGAGAGATAGAGGGGGAGAGAGAGAGAGAGAGAGGGAGGAGAGGGAGAGGGAGAGGGAGAGGGAGAGGGAGAGGGAGAGGGAGAGGGAGAGGGAGAGGGAGAGAGAATTAGTATTTCACTTCTGGTCAAGGCAGTATCCATCTTTTGGGCTGGTTTGAACTTTGGCTTGGACACAGATAGGTAGAGCACAAGAGTCACTGACTGGGATAGTGTGGGAGGGAGTCACGCACCCAAGTGAAGGGCAGCCTGCTCCCTTTCTGGGTAACCGTGGGGGAGGGGCTGAGAGGAAGCCAGTGAGGCATAAGTCAGTGTGCCTGTGGAATCTGCAGGTCTGAGTGAGGGCCTCCTGTGAGTCAGTCTCCACAGTGGGTGTGGAGGCGTGGCAGGGAGGCCTAAGAAAATACATCTGGGGTTGGGCAGATGGGTCGGTCAGTGGGTAACGGTGCCTGCTGCTAAACCTCCTAACTTGAGTTCAATACCCGGGCCACACCTAGTTAAAAGGAGAGAGCCGACTCCCACAAGTCATCCTCTGACTTCACCAAGATACATTTGGCTTTGGCAGAATGAGAGGCAGAGCTCTGAATACCCTGGGACAAATGCCACCCACCAAAGGGATGGCTCAGTTGACAAGCAACGATCCCGAGGGCCGGGGACCCAGTGTCGTGTCCTCCTCATCCCTCGAATACGTGTGTAAGTCTGGGTCTTCCCTGTAGACCTGCACTGCTTCCAGGACAGGAAGGGGTGGGAGTGGGAGACAGCGACTGAGAGAGACCTGCGTTTATCCCAAGTTACGAGCATCACTCAAGACTGGAGTCGAACTGGAGGGAGAATGATATGTCCTTCCTACCCCAGTCCTACAAAACGGAGGTCCAGATGAGCCACATGGGCTAGGACGAAGGAAGGAACTGTGTTTTCCTTGAATGTCTGTGGCAAGGGTGAGCACATAAGGGGTCCTAAGATACACCATACACAGACTGGACTCCTTCTGAAGCATTCGCAGTTTGGCTGCTGGAGGAACATCACCCAGCAGGGCGTGGGTCAGCCTGATCTCCCCGGACCTCAGAGCCGCGGTTATACGAGCCTTACTATCCCCCTAGAGGGAGGTATTTCAAGCCCCTAAGTTCTGTGGAGCTGATCGGACCTCCTGTTCTCAGTCTCAGCAGATGGCCTGCTTCTCATTTCACAGGAAAAGCGTAAGCTCCATGAAGTGTGGAGAAACCTGCTTCCCATTTCAGAGTGTAAGTGAGAGCTTTATGAAGCATGGAGAGAAAAATCTCCTCAGCGTCAACGGGGCTCTGGAGGAAGTCGGCTGTGTCCACTGCCCCTCATTTCCACATCATGTCTACTCTTCTCCTACATTATATTTATGTAGAAGAAGCTGCTCCCTAACTTAACTGACAGTGTTCTTCAACTTTAACACAACTCTCTGCCCAAGTGGACATTCTGTGTTTGGGGCCTGCCCTTTGTGTGGTGGGGAATGACAGGATTATTCTTGGGTCACTTGGCTCAGAGCTCCTTTTTACCCGGAGGCCTTTAGAGTATGGTCAGGACTCTGTCATGGTTCTTTTTCTCTACCTCAGTTTCCTTTCTCTCATTATGACATCACTTCCGACCATGATCTAGGGAAGTGGGAGAGTAGCTCTCTTGTGATCATTCAGGAAGGTTCCATAAATTACCAGCCAATAAGGTTAAAGAAATGTAACCGTTTCTCCTGAATGAAGAAAATACTGAAGTGGATTCTAGGACAGGATTCTAATAAAGCTTTAAACCATGCTGGAAATGTCCCCATCTGTGCTGTCCAAGACACAAGCGTTTAAAATACTTAGTGCAACCAAGCACTCAATGTCAAATTTTAAGGTTGGCAAGCTGCCGCATGGGGCCAGCAGCTACTGGCTTGGACGCCACAGGTCCAGAGACCTTAGAACCAGAGCTCAGAGCAAAGCCTGGCTGAAGTCATGTGGGCTGTAAGCCAGGTGGCTCCTCATGGTCCTTGCAGGTGGGCTGCTGGGCTGCAGCAGATCTTTAGACATAAGTGGAGAACTCCACGTGAGGCCAGCTCCCCAGGGAAAGAAACTCCATGAAAAAAGTTAAGCCTCCACAGCTGCTTACCATTTCTCTGGGTTTATTCCTAAGGCTCCTGTTACGGGTAGACGCCAGCAAGTGTTTATTACCTGGAACTCTGGTCTGGATGGAAGCAACGAGCTCCTGGACAATTTCATCATTGCTTTTCCCCTCGCCCCCCGAGGAGGACCTCGGCTGAACCTCCAGGATGGTGGTGATGAGGGTGTTGGTTTCTTTGTACTGCAGTGGCGGGAGGAGACAGAGCAGGGAAGGGGTAGGTTGTCACATGTGTCGTTTACATGTAGGAAGCAGGCAAGGTCTCAGAAACAAAGGTATTGATTCAGTTGTGGTTAGAGTACAATACGAGAGCTACTCTCTTAACCAAATTAAATTTTTTTTTTACATTAAGAAAATTGTGTGTGCCTGTGCACATGTGTGCCATGACGCGTGAGTGGAGGTCAGAGGACAACTTGCAGGGGTCAGTTCTCTCCTTCCACCTGCGGGTGTTAGGGATTGAACTCATGGCATTAGGCTTGGTGGCAGCTGCCTTTATCCACTGAGACCTCTCACCAGCTCTCAAATTTTGAGTGCACAGTACCATTGATTACATACACGATGCTGTTCATCAGATCTCTAGACCTACTCATCCTTCCTGACCGAGACCTTACGTACATTGATGAGAAAGGAAGGGAAAAGCTGCTTTACCATCAATAATTGTCTCATTGACTTTGCCCAGCATAAGCACAATCAGTGGTCTCGGCCTGCAGCTCTAGCTTGGGCTCTTCAAGCTTAGCAAAGCCTTTCAGCTCCTTCTTTCCTGGCCTCTGTGGCCATGACACATAGTCTCCCGTGGAGCTCTGGACACAACATGGATGTGGGCATCCCTGAGTTTGGACTGGAAGCTCAGCAAGTTTCCACTTTAGCTGGCTTGGCTCAACTGTGTCTTTATGGTATCTTCCTTCCTTCCTTCCTTCCTTCCTTCCTTCCTTCCTTCCTTCCTTCCTTCCTTCCTTCCTTCCTTCCTTCCTTCCTTCCTTCCTTTTCTTCTTCTTCTTCTTCTTCTTCTTCTTCTTCTTCTTCTTCTTCTTCTTCTTCTTCTTCTTCTTCTTCCTCCTCCTCCTCCTCCTCCTCCTCCTCCTCCTCCTCTCTCTCTCTCTCTCTCTCTCTCTCTCTCTCTCTCTCTCCCTCTCTCCCTCTCCCTCTCCCTCTCCCTCTCCCTCTCCCTCTCTCTCTCTCCCTCTCTCTTCCTTCCCCCCACAGGACAGAAAGACCTTTCCAGTAGGGTGACAGACCCAGCAGCTGTGTGGACACAAGCCTGCCTCCTCCACTTCTGGTCCACTCGGTCTTCAAAAGCAGACCATCCTCGCAGCAGCAAGAGGCTCTTCGGAGTGCTTGTCAGGCTCGACTCAACACCCCCCAGCACTCATTGTCTGAGCAGAATCTGATACGTGGGGCGGCAGCCGCAGCATCCAGTCGGTTGTCATTTGACTTTTCTTCATAGCATCAGTAAGTCTGCTCTCAGAACAACTCACTTCTCGTCTTGTTCAGACTCAGTTTTAGAAAATGACATTTTGGCAGTGCCCTGGGGTGACAAAGTCAGGCTCAGACTGCAGAGGGGGGCTGCTGACACACACTCCGGACCTCAGATCTGCCGCTTCCTGCCCGTTCTGTCCTTTACTAGTTTCTAGGAAGCATTTATTTAAATATAACTTGCGACGTGTAGGAAGAATGTATAGCTTTTGTGTTCAGATCACATTCCTTAAAAGGGACTGAATTACCTAACCTAAGCAGAACATGCTCTCTCAAAATGACACTTTGATACAAAGATTTTCTCTAGCTAGAGGCAACTCGCAAACAGATGGAGGATCGATTTCAAATCTTCCTTCCTTCCTGAAAGCAGGAGGTAAAAGCTCTCACTGACGGCCTTCTGCTGTCTGGAGGAAGGAAGCACTCTTCCACAGCGATCTGGTAGAAGAGAAAGCTTGCTGTGGGAAGGGGTGAATGCCTTTAATCCCAGCACTCAGGAAGCAGAGGCAGGCGGGTCTCTGTGAGTTCAAGGCCAGCCTGGTCTACAGAGCGAGATCCAGGACAGTCAGGGCTATGTAGAGAGACTATCTCAAAAAACCAAAACCAAAACCAAAAACTAAAACCAAACTACCAAACCAAAACCTCCAATAGTCTTCCTCAGGGAAGAGCATACTTCTACCTAATGCTCAGCCCTGAAAACACTTATCTGTAACATTATACAGACTGAACAGATTGCATTTATGTATTTAGGAACACACACATACACAACATACATGCACAGACACACACAAGCTAACAACAATTAAAGAAAAGCGGCCTCAGATTTGAAAGAATCAAGGGGAAGGCACATAAGAGGCTTAAAGGGAGGGAAAAAGAGAGGGAATCGACATTATTCTATTACAATCTCAAAGAACAACAATAGTAAAAAAACGATACAAAAAATGCACATCTTGCTCTGACCACCCTGCATTCCTTTTTTTTTTTTTTGTTTTTTTTAAGATAAGGTTTCTCTGTGTAGTTTTGGTGCCTGTCTGGCTCTCGCTCTGTAGACCAGGCTGGCCTCGAACTCACAGAGATCTGCCTGGCTCTGCCTCCCGAGTGCTGGGATTAAGGTGTGCGCCACCACCGCCCGGCCCGGCGCCTCTCTGCATTCTTATGTCACTTCCCCCTGCTGCCTCCCTGTGTTTGACACGATCCAAGCGGCCTAGGTTTGCGCACTTCTTCGGAAAACTCCGTTTCTCATTGGTGTCGCCATGCTGATGTTAAGTCTGTGAACTCTCATCCCTGGGAGGCTGTCCCAGTAACGCCAGTTCAGTTCCAGGGCTCAGTCGGGGCCTTGAGAATGTGGACGTCCGTGGGGTCATAAACGGGTGCAATCTTGTCTCTTCTGCACATGTCCGGCGGTTTTCGTCTCCGGGACTCTTGGCTTTTCCTATGGCAGAGGAGTTTCCCCGACATGGTGGTTGGGGAGGGGGTGGTATCATCAGGGGAAAGACAGATAACTGCAGATATGACATCCCAGCCAGCGATTCCAGAGGACCCTTCCTGAAACAGCATTTGCGTAGACCGTGCTGGACATCTGTGTACTTAGAGTGGCAGCCTTTGCTTTAGCCTGGGTCACATGCCCACCTCTGTACATTGTATTATGGGTATGGGTAGTGTGCTAGCATGTTTGTGCACCACGTCCATGCATGTCTGTGGAGGCCAGCGGAGGGTACTGAGTCCCCTGGAGCTGGTTGTGAGCTGCCATGTGGGTGCTGGGAATTGAATCCAAGTCCCCAGGGCTCTTAACTGCTGAGCCGTCTCTCCAGCTTCCACCTCATCAGAATCCTCTGGAGGGAAAAGCGGCAAAACCTCAAAGGAAGTGGCTGCAGTGTTGACCCGGAACTGTGCAAGGAAAGGCGAAGAGAAACACATCTGGGGCTCACTTCACATCTGCTCTCCCAGTCATTACACATCTGCTCTCCCAGTCATTACACATCTGCTCTCCCAGTCATTACACATCTGGGGCTCATTTCACATCTGCTCTCCCAGTCATTTCACATCTGCTCTCCCAGTCATTACACATCTGCTCTCCCAGTCATTACACATCTGGGGCTCATTTCACATCTCTTCTCCCAGTCATTACACATCTGGGGCTCATTTCACATCTCTTCTCCCAGTCATTTCACATCTCTTCTCCCAGTCATTTCACATCTGCTCTCCCAGTCATTACACATCTGCTCTCCCAGTCATTACACATCTGGGGCTCATTACACATCTGCTCTCCCAGTCATTTCACATCTGCTCTCCCAGTCATTACACATCTGGGGCTCATTACACATCTGCTCTCCCAGTCATTTCACATCTGCTCTGCTAGTCATTCTGAAACCAATGGACAACACAAACATCTCCATGGCTGGTTTACAATGACGTGCGCGCGCGCGCGTGTGTGTGTGTGTGTGTGTGTGTGTGTGTGTGTGTGTGTGTGTTAGAGGTGAGGGGTGGGGGTGAGCCAGTTTTATCCCACCTGAAGCTGTCCTCTGGAGGAGGCCGGGCCAGCCCTTCCATGCTGTCTTCCCTCCTCCCTCCGCCATTTAGGACAAGGGTCAGAGGTCAGAGAGGAGTAATAGAAGGTTTAGCTCCAAGTGGACTCTCGAAAGCAGAGCAACGGAAGACAGGACACGTCATTTTACTGGCCCGCCGAATGAAGCGGCGTCATTATTGGTGAACATGAAATAAGTGTCAGAACACTGACCTCCTGGTGTGCTCTCTGGAGATTCCGGTGTTGTTAGAGGCCTCGATACCGAGGTAGACTTCACCTTCTTTCTTTCAGTTTTTCCAGACAGGGTTTTTCTGTGTAACAGTCCTGGCTGTCCTGGACTTACTCTGTAGACCAGGCTGGCCTCGAACTCAGAGATCCACCTGCCTCTGCCTCCCGAGTGCTGGGATTAAAGGAGTGTGCCACCACTGCCTGGCGACTTCCCCTTCTATCTCGTGTACAGGCAAAACTTAAGTTGAAAAAAAAAAAAAAAAGATGATCTCCCTGCCCTGACCTCTTCAGGAGAATCTAACCCATGACTATTGGAGATTTCTGGAATCCTCAGAGACACAGCTCTGTTCTTTACAGATGCCTGAGATGAGGCTGGGTCACGCGAGTTCCTCATGTTGTGATGACTGCCAACCATAAAATTATTTTCATTGCTCCTTCATCACTGTAGTTTTGTGACTGTTATGATTCGTAATATAAATATCCGTGTTTTCCGATGGTCTTAGGTGACCTCCAGAGGGGTCGTGACCCAGGTTAGAGTCACTGCTTTGGAGCCAGTGCTGTGGTCTGGTACCTTGACTGCTTTGAGAGAGCAAGATTAATTATCTTCCTTGGATATTTTCCCAGGATCTGAACCAAGGGGCTGAGAAGAGACCCTTTGGGCCCTTAGAACTGTACTGTTCTAATCTAACCATGTATATCTGTAATCTTCATGTAACAGGAGCCAAATGTGGTCAGTGTGGTGGGAGAAGGGAACACACACACACACACACACACACACACACACACACACACACACACACACACACACACAC
Organism: Peromyscus maniculatus bairdii; assembly: GCF_049852395.1. Classification (NCBI taxonomy): domain Eukaryota; kingdom Metazoa; phylum Chordata; class Mammalia; order Rodentia; family Cricetidae; genus Peromyscus; species Peromyscus maniculatus. Next base: position 95,091,325 of record NC_134854.1, read on the forward strand.
GTTAATCCAGAACTCTGTGTGTGTGTGTGTGTGTGTGTGTGTGTGTGTGTGTGTGTGTGTGTGTGTGTCTTAGGATTCTGTGAAGGCTGTGTCTAGTTACATTAAATTTCCTTGAGGCCTTGTTAGAGATTAACATCTTCATCTTTTTGGAGTATGGAGCCAGAAGGATTCTGGCCACTGTGGGAATTGAGTCTCATTGAAGACTCTAAAGGCATCAGAATGAATTGAAACCACGGCTGAAAGAAAGGTTAGCCAGTCTCTAACTTTTTTGCTGAGGGCATTGTAGCTAACAGGGCTGTGAGGGCAGGACTAATGTCGAGTTTATCTACACAATATAACATGCTATTTTAAACAGAAAGACGACACACCTGGAAAACGAGGTTGGCATTCTCATGCATTCCAAAAATTTCTGGATCATCAATCAAAGGCAGATCTTCAATGTAGTCCTTGAACTCTTGGAGACTGTCAGCCAAAGGGGAAAAATAAATGCCTGTTGGTAAAAAGCACAGACGATAAATGTGTATGAAATGGACCAGCACTGTCTGGTCTGGTTCTTATTTTAATTAAAAAATTATTTTTCTGTGTGTGTCTTCCCATGGGCGTGAACATGTAAGTGCATTTGCCCGTGGAGACCAGAAAGAGGGTGTTGGGTTCCCTGAAGCTGGAGTGACAGGTGATTGTGAGCGAGCCAACATGGGTGCTGTGAACAGAATTCATGTCCTCTCCAAGAACAGTTTGTGCCCTTAACCTTCAGCCACTGTGCTAGCCCTATAGTTACACTCATTTTTCTTGAGGCCTTGAGCATCAGAGATTAGCATCATGATCTTTTCAGAGTATGGAGCCCAGAAGGGTTCTGGACACTGTTGGAAGTGAGTCTCATGAAGGATCCAAGTTTATGCTCATTTAGAAATTATCTTTGCATGGATTTGATAAGTAGATTCTAATTTGGCAAATCAAAGGCTACATTTGCAAAATGTTGAAATAAAGCATCACTACCCTTTCCCTAATGATGCCAAGACATACAGTTGATTTGAAGCAGTGTCTAGGAACCCAACAATAGGAGCTTTTATGAGCTTGCACTGTAGTAATCAGATTTCTTCCTCTAAAGAACTGACACCCAAGGCCATTGATCTATTTACTGTCTGACCATAAATGAGTTACCTCCAATTCATACACCTTCATTACTCAGTATTTGATAATGGAAGGATTCTCTAATTATATTAAAAATGCATTATTCCATTGCTCTGAAAATGCATTTAGATATAATACAATCAAATTGAATACAAAGCAAATTCATAGTAGTTGCTATATAATATGCCGTATTGTGTTCTTGTTACCAAACCAGCTCTGGCAGTGTCAGACATGGGGATGGGATAAAAGTGTGAGGATGGACAGGGCACCTTGCTGGAAAACTGAAAGGCGCTGTCCGAGGCTTCCAGGGAAGGGACTTTTTGCACGAAAGTCATTTACCTGATTCAGAGTATTTATAATCAGTAGTCAATGTTTCAGGAGAGAAAAATTTTTTCAAGACAGTTCGAAGGCATCTCTGATCCCAGGTGTCAGTCACTCTCCCGCCATAGGTGATTTCACCTGAAAGGGAGCTTGCATTTTAAAATACATTACTATTTTTTTTTTACATTAAGAAACATAACAAAATTTTATTTGGTTTATTTATATGCATATTTAGTTGGTATTGAAAGTAGTTGCTGTATTTCTCTAATAAGCCAATTTTTAAAAAAGCAGAAAAAAACCTAACATGTATGCTCTGATTATTTTACTTTATTTTTTAAAAGCTGTATATGTATGTATGTGATCCTGTATGAGTTTAGAGCCCATAGAGGCCAGAAGATAGTGTCAGGGTCACTTGGGGCTGGTGTTAGAGGCAGTCGTGAGCCAGTCAGTGCTGGTCCTCTGCAAGGACCACTGAGCCATCTCTTCAGTCCCACAATTTAATTTTTTCAAACAACAGAAACTAAAGCTATTGGGCTCTACTGAAGACTTTCTTCCCTTTTCCTTTGTTTCAGAATGTTCTTGAGTGTTGACCACTCCCCCAACTGTCAGATTCTAAAGTGTACTCACTTTCCATGAAACACTGCTTTGGTTGAGCTCACTAAGAAAACAGACCTCACATTTATAGAAAGATCGTCGATCTGTACACACCTCATAAATTATTGTTATCAAGCCAGGAAGGAAAGATGGATCCAAAGTGAAAGAGAGAGCTTGTCTGTCAGAGATCAAGTCAGGGAGAATTCAAATTTATGGTTGCACTGTCTCTCTCTCTCCAGAGATGCACTACCCAGCATGCTTCAGTGTTGCTCAAAAATATGAGCAGGCAGGAACTACATGGAATGATTTTTAATGTTAATATAATGCCTTGGGGAAATTCTAGTTCCATTGGCACAATTCACTGTTTATTACTGTAGTGTTCTCAGAAGGATTTCATGTATGATATGACATTGCCAAGGTTGACGTAAGACTTTAACATACTGACTCATCTTAAATGTTTAAAGAAGTTCCTGGGGTGAAGGAGATGGCTGTCAGCAAAGTCTCTGTTGCATCAGCATGAGAAGCTGAGCCTGAATCCCTAGCATCTACATCAAAGCCTTGTGGCTTGTGTCTGTACTCCCAGAACTGGGGGTGAGGGCAGAGACAGGTGGGTCCTTGGAGTTCATTGGCCAGTCAGCCTAGCCAAATAATGAGCTCCAGGTTCAGTGAGAGACCCTGCCTCAAAGAGTGAGGTGGAAAGCTACCAGTGGTCACAGCCCCAAAGACAAATGGCTCTCCCTTTGCCTAGGGGGAGTGGGGGAGGGGAGGAGGGAGCTAGACATGATTAAGATACATTGGATATGTATATGAAATTTTCAAGGAATAAAAAAATTGGTTGAGTAGCACACTGAATGTTGGTCTCTAGATTTTACATGTACACACATGTACAACCATACACATGGGTAGTACATACCTCTCTCTCTCTCTCTCTCTCTCTCTCTCTCTCTCTCTCTCACACACACACACACACACACACACACACACACACACACACACAAATGACGTCTGTATTATTGCTACATTATTGGCAATAATATTATTATTATTGGGGAGAAATGTCTCCTCAATTTTCTATGTGTAAATATTCTCATGACCTGCTTATTGCTACTGTAAGTTCACAAAGGGGACATCAGCTGTCATTGCCAACATTAAACACTGGAGGAGGACACGGTCTTCACAGGGGCCAGGCCAGTGTAAATCAATAGCTCTGTTCCGCAGCCAGATGCCCAGGCCCTGTGCACACACTGACTGGTAATGTAAATGAGCGCATCCCAGGCCCCGTGCACACACTGACCAGTAATGTAAATGAGCGCGTCCCAGGGGATCTTCCCTTCGTGACAGTACAGGTTGAGGTTCAGTAAGGCACATTCTCTGTCACTGTCGTTGAACTCGTAGCAGATATTCCAGCCGAGGGGGCCGAACTTCTTTCTCTCCTAGAATGGAAGAGGAAAACGTTCTGAGATATGACTGATGAGGTTAATGTTGTATAATGATGATGAAGTGGATTTTCAGTATTGAAAAAATAAAAGTTTTCATTAATGGTGGGCGTCCCCGTACGGCAACTGGTTAAAAACATCTGGTTCAGCTTCAGTCAGGCTTTTACCAAACAGGCCACAGACATCTTCATTCAATGTTCCCATGCTTCTAAAAGAAAATCTGTCGTGGGAAATTCGGCAGTTCTATCAAAAGAAACTTCGTTCTGCGTAAAATAAAATATTTCAAGCTAGGAAAAAAACCCCACCTCACCTAGAGTTTGGCATAAAAACACACTATAATTAAGAGAGAGAAAGAGAAATCGGAGGGGAGGGAGGGAGAGAGAGAATTCTTGTCCTGGTTTTATTTCCATCGCTGTGATAAAATATTCTGACAAGAACAACCTAAGGGGGAAAGGTTACAGCCCATCACCATGGGGAAGCCATGGCATTGGGAACTCCAGGTTACAGCTCATCACCATGGGGAAGCCATGGCATTGGGAACTCCAGGTTACAGCCCATCACCATGGGGAAGCCATGGCATTGGGAACTCCAGGTTACAGCCCATCACCATGGGGAAGCCATGGCATTGGGAACTCCAGGTTACAGCCCATCACCATGGGGAAGCCATGGCATTGGGAACTCCAGGTTACAGTCCATCATCATGGGGAAGCCATGGCATTGGGAACTCCAGGTTACAGCCCATCACCATGGGGAAGCCATGGCATTGGGAACTCTAGGTTACAGCCCATCACCATGGGGAAGCCATGGCATTGGGAACTCCAGGTTACAGCCCATCACCATGGGGAAGCCATGGCAGCAGGAACTCCAGGTTACAGCCCATCACCATGGGGAAGCCATGGCAGCAGAAACTTGAAGCAAGTGGCCCCATCACACACACAGGCAAGAGCAGAGAGAATGCTCTGCTTCCTTTACTCTTACACAACTCAAGGTCCAAGTCCGGGGCATGGTGCTACCTGCAGTGGGCTGGGTCTTCCCACACCAATTAATAATCAAGACAATCTCCCACAGATACTGCTGCAGGCCATGCTGATCTCGACAACCCTGCATTGGTTCTGGGTTGTGTCAAGTTGCATTTAGAACTAACCATCACATCACCATCTCTGCTGTTTTAAGGAGTGTTTCTATGCCTCGTGGTCATACCATATCATGCTGGTTACCTGATGACTTCTCCATGGTGGCATCAATAACTGCAGACAACTCAAGTTGGTATACATAATCACAATCTCTGTGTCATCATAGTGAAATTCCCCCTTTAATATTCTACTACCCCCCTAACTTCTTAATTTTAAAGTAATGGTTGGCTCAGAAGTTGGTTCCATATTCTGTCCTGTAGATCAAACTTTGACTAAATGTTATACAGTTCCATTTATGGAGTTTCTGACTCTTCAGGCCATTTGTTTGTTTATTCCATGTCTTGCATCTTTACCCATCCTTTTTTCCCCAATGCCTCTTTCTCTGTAGAGCCCACACAGTTGAGAACCAGGAAGCTAGTCTAACCAATAACACCCGGAGATAAGTAAAGAGTCAGAATTCAAGCACAGGGTCACAGGGTGTATAACGGACCAAGTAATGCATCTTGAACAGATGAAAGGAAACTGGTGCTGCTTGGAAGGTTATCTTTCAGAGGGCTTAGGGTTTTAGTTAGAGTTAAGGAGGAGTCTCTTAAAGGTGGTGAACTCATCCTGAGGAGCAGGTAGGAGTGAACTATCACAAGGACAATATGTGAACCAAACTGAGTGTGGTGACATTCACCTGTTGTCCCAGCTTCTGGGAGGCTAAGGCAGGAGGGTGAAAAGTCAAGGGAAGTCTGGGCTGTGCGGTAGATTGTACAAAAGTAAAGACTGTGCCTTAAAACAACAACCAACAAAAAATAAGGTGACCTTGAAGACTGGCAAAATATATGTGGATGAGTAAAAGATAAAAATATTCTTGGAGTTTTTATTGTAGGTTATTGAGTGAAAGGGACCACCAGTTTTAGGACTAGATTCTGGAGGGGAAGCAGATTTGGGGTATGAGGCAGAGTTGAGCTGTTGAACTGGACCTCATGCATGCTCCTGGGTGGTGGTGTTCTCTAGGCAGATCAGGATAGAGGCAAGGGCTGGGGCTGTGGGAATGCTTAGGCAAGGAAGGGCACAGAGATTGGCGGCTGAGCTAAATAAACTTTGGTTCCAACACAGAGTGAGCCCTTAGAGTTTCAAAATGCCATTTTCAAGTTTTCACTTATGTCTTAACTATTTACATATTTCTAATATAGACCACTTCTTTATTGCTGTTAGAAAGCAGAATTGGAGTCTGGAGTGAGATGCCCAGTGGGTTAAGAGTGCTTGCTGCCCTTCTGGAGCATCCAAGTTTGGGGCCCAGCACCCATGCCAGGTGGCTCATGACTATTTCTAACTCCAGAACCAGAGGATCCAACACCGTCTTTTGGTTGGCCCAAGCACCCACACATATGTGGTATATACACACTCAGACACATACACATACACAAAAATAAATAGAAATAAGCAAATCTTTTAAAAAAGCAGAATGGGGTATACCTGAATAATTGCGTGGAAGAAACAAATGCCAAATATTAGCTGTCTCCATTTTCTTCCAAGTATATTCTCTTCAAAAAATGAAGGTGTCATTTCAGTAAAGGCTCTCCTGATATTTGCACGTAAGCCCTTTGGAGGCTCATTGGTTACCTGGATTTAGAGAACATATGTGACAGAGGAGATGATTTTATAGGGTTGCATTATTTCTGGATAGCATGCATATACTGGAGCCACCGAGATGGGTAACTGATGCCAATGGGGCATTTTTGGAATGGTCAGGCCTGCTTTGTGTCGCGTGCGTGCGTGCGTGCGTGCGTGCGTGCGTGCGTGCGTGTGTGTGGTTATGTTCACACCCATGTATGCTCAGGGAGGTTCTACTTACCATTCTCTATTTTATTTATTTGGGACATAGTCTCTCACTAACTCCTAGAGTGAGCGTGATAAGCCCCAGTAGTTTTCTTAACTCCGCCCTCCATAGCACTGGGGTTATAGGTATGTATGTTATGCCTGGCTTTTTATATGAGTGCTGGGGATTTGAACTCAGCTCCTCATGCTTGCACAGCAAGTTCTATTACTCACTGAGCCATCTCCCCAGTACTGCTACGCTTTGTCTTGTTTATCCACAGACCATGGAGAACAGAGCCTAGTGGGGTCTTCAGAACTACCATGTTGAACCACCATCACAAGGACCTCAGATGTTTCCATCTGGAGTCCTTCCCCCATTAAACATAAGACAGAAAGCCTAGTAATTCTCTATTGGATCTGTGGTCATCTCAAAATACAGAACTATCCTGCATACTTTGTCCCACTATGTCCCATGACATGAGGGAATGCAGGCAAGAGGCGTCTCTTGTTTCTCATATGCAAAATATTCCCTCATATTGGAAACTTCGTGCACTGACACCCAGAAACTGGAGGCCTCCTGTCTGTCAAATGCAGAAACAGTCCCTTAGCTGTGGGAGGGGACCATCCTCATAACTCTATGCATGTAGCATTTTCTTGCAGAGGGGAGAGTTGGAAGAGTTGAATGGCTAGTAGACCAGGACACACAAAAATGAGCACTGTCTTGGGAAACCCCTTCCCTGCCTGCTCTTACAGTCCCTTATGTGGGTCTCTGCATGATCTGGGACCCCTGGAACCCTGGGTGGATACTCAGGGACCAATTCTCTCACATTCTAGTTATTTGCATGCATTACCTTGACAGAATTCTGGAGGACTGTCACAGGAAATGTGGAACTAGGCATGGAGCTTAGAAACAGCCGGAACGTCTCCTTAATTGTCTGATCTGTTAAAACAAAGACAAAACAGATAGATAGCTTGTAGGAGTCCCTTTCTAGGGAAGGAAAACAGTGCTGTGAAAGACTCAGTTCATACAGTTCAAGCATATCATAAACTGTACGCCTGGAAACTGGCATGGCTGTGGTGGCACACGCCTTTAATCCCAGCACTCGGGAGGCAGAGGCAGGCGGATCTCTGTGAGTTCGAGGCCAGCCTGGGCTACAGAGCGAGTTCCAGGACAGGCTCCAAAGCTACACAGAGAAACCCTGTCTCAGAAAAAAAAAAAAAAAAAGAAATTAGACATATCAATAAAGTACTTACCTTTATTTATTTAATATAGGTTTTTACTGGTTCTTTGAGGATTTTTGATCATCCCATCTTCTCCCTGACTTCTCCCATATCCCTTCAGTACAACTTTGAGTCTTTTTTACACCTATCAAGTCCGATTTGTGCTGCTCAAATATTCTCAGATGTGTGGCCTTCCAGCGAAGCACGGACACCTTCCCAGGGGCACATTCAGCAGAAATCGACTCTCCCTCTCCCAGGAGCTACCAGTTGCCAATACAGCTCTTCAGCTGGGGGTGGTATTGTTAGAATCTTAAATGATCTTATTAATAGGAAACCCCGAGCCAGATATTGGGGTAAAAGCTGAAAGATCAGAGAAGCAGAGCAAGCCACAGCCAACTTCCCCTTGCCAACTCCTCAGCTGCCCCTGAAAGCCTTTGAGTCCTCACTGGAAAGGCCTCGGCCAAAAAGAGCCTTTAGTTCCTGTCTCCTTACGCCTTATATACTTTTCTCCACCCTGCCATATTACTTCCTGTCATTAAAGGCATGTGTGCTTCCCAAGCAAAGTGCTGGGATTAGAGGTGTGTGCCACCACTGCCTGGCTCTGCTTCTCTCCTATACTGGATCAATCTCATGTAGCCCAGTGTGGCCTTGACCTCACAGAGATACATATGGATCTCTGCCTTTTGAGTACTAAGATTAAAGGTGTGTGCCACCACTGCCTGACCTCTATGTCTAATCTAGTGTCTGGCTCTGTCCTCTGATCCTCAGGCAAGCTCTATTAGGGTACACAATAGATCACCACAGGGTGGGACCTCATGCCCACCTCCTGTCAGTCTTTTAAGGCTTCTTGAAGAGCTGGCAAAAAGAGGAAGGAGCCCTGCTGCCAGGAACTGCTTTTGTGCCGCTGACCCTGACCTGTAGTGAAGACCTTGTCGTTTCTCATTGGGTGTGAGATCATATCCGCTCTGTTCATTTCCCATTTAAATGTATAGGGATGGCATTGGGGATAAGGGGCTTTCCAGGGAAGGTGACTTAGTGACCAAGGCAGCTGGGTACCCTGTAAAGAAGCACTGTTTCCTCAAGAGGCACAGTGAGCAAATGAGACAAGAGTGATATAGCTCTTACCCTCTCTGAAAGCTTTCCATAATTGGCAAGGTCCCAGAGAAAGGGTCGTGGATACCCCAGGCCATTTGGTACTCTCCCTATGGCATCCTGGCTCTGATTTTTTTAAGGTAACACAGACCAGGCTATCCTTGAACTCATAGAGATCCACTTGCCTCTGCCTCTAGAGTATTGAGATTAAAGGTGTGCGCCACCACACCTGGTCCTATACTTTTCTCTATTTCTATTTTGTTTTATTTTAGGTAGCATGTCTTGTATGTAGTCCAGCTGGTCTTGAACTTGCCTTGTAGCCAAAGATGACCTCCCACTCCTGATCTGGCTGCCTGTATGTCTCAAGTGTAGGGATTCAAGGAAAACGCCACAAAGCTGAGGCTGCGCTTTTCATTGTATAGTGTAAGATTTAATGTCTTTTCTTGACCCAAGCCTGCTTTTCTGTTTCTTTTCATTCCACCCATAGGACACATTTCGAGTTCAGGTGGCTTCCCGCAGAACTCGAGGTGGACCAGACGGTTCGGTGTGCCATCCCCTTACTTGGAGTTCAAAGGCCTGCTTTTGAATCCTGATTGGGTGGAACTTTACCCAATTTCCCTAGTGCTCAAATCTTTCTTCTCAATGGGAGAAAGCACGAGGTCTATAACGGAGAATTGTCATTAGACCGTCGGGACAAGAAAAGCTGTTTGAGGATGCTGTCATTACTCAGAAGCAATGTGCACAACTCACTTGGATCTGTGAAGGTTTTGATCAGCTCTTCCATTGCCAGCATCCAGGAAACAGCAAGATGGCAGTTCTGCAGAAACACCCAGTTTCCCGATTTCATTGCGTCCTTGATCATCTTCTCAGCAATGGGGCCTTGCCCCTGTCCCAGTGAGATTGACTGCACTCTGAGGGGAGCAACAGTGTGAGCCTTTCATGTGATTTTTAAGCAATATAGATATTTTAATTAATTTTAAAATTACATTTATCTACATTCTCTGCACACGTGTGCGTGACACATATATGTACATGGGTACTTAGGTTCCATGGTATGCATATGGAAGTCACAGGACAATTACAGGAGATGGATCTCTCCTTCCACGGCGTGGGACCCAGGGACTGAACTTAGGTCATTAAGCTTGGCTGCAAATGTCATTGCTCAGTGAGTTTCAACTCACTGCGTCATTTAGGTTGGCCATGAACGGGAAGTTCTCCTCCTCCACCTCCTGAGTGTTAGCATGACAGGTGTGCACAAGGACACTCAGCTTGTCAATCTTTTAAATGATCTCTCCTGTTTATATTTCATTTAAGAAGTATTTCCATACTTCAGGTGGTATTCTCTACATTATCCTCTATTTATTGCTTTGCCTACCATGTTTATATCTACCAGTTATCAGGACTGATCCACATGCATAAAGTCCACTTTATGTGTATGGTCATCCCACTGACTCAGAACTACATAGAAACATGATCATTTTTTTTTTCTTCATTGCTCTGGAGTGTCACTTCATCGTAAATGTTTTCCCAAATTAGGTGGGTCTGTTTCTAATTTTTTTATTCTCTTCTAGCCATCTGTTTTTCTAGCTTTGACCAGGACCATAATGTCTAAAGGACTCTTTCTAATAGCAATAGTAAGTCTTGACATGTGTTAAAACATATCATATCATCTTGCTTAGCTTCAGTAATATATCATTCCTTTTAACCATCATAAAGTGTGTGATTCAGTGTCTTCCAGTGTATTCACAGCGCTGAATGGCTGGTGAGTCACTGTTCATTTCAGAAAGATTTTCACACTCCCAAGGAAACCTCATACCCACTGTTAGAGTTCTTCAGAAAAACAGAATCAATAGAACACACACACACACACACACGCACACGAACACGCACACGCACACGCACACGCACACACATACACACACATTCTTACTGCAGATACATTCTCATGACACACACAATTGTGTGTATATGTTCCTATGTAAGATATAGCGGGTATTGGCTCATGCGATCCTGGAGGCCAGGCCCACCCACACACAGTCTTCCACCCATAAGCCGATCGTGCAGAAAGCTGGTCATTTCATTCAGTCTGAGCCCACAGGCTTTGAGTCAGGGTGCCAGTGCCAAAGGAACATGTCTTCAGCCATCTGTCTGTGCCTTTCTCTGTTCCCTCCTGGGACTTCCATCCTTTGTCTTTCTGCTCTGCACAGTCTCAGCTGACCTGTGTTCACACCCACTGTGTCTGTTTCCTGCCTCTTCACACATGTGTGCTGCCCCCTTCAATGCAGCCTCCACTTCAGTATTGCGTTTCTCACCTCGATAATTTCTACCTGCTTTCTTCATGGAAATCCTGTTTATGATATTCTCCTTTGGGTGAGACATCGTTTGTGTTTTCCCTCAGTCCCTTGTCTGTGCTTTCTTTTAGCTGTTATGAATAAAATTAAAACAGTCCAAGTTTTTGTTATTCAAATATTGAATATTCTTATTTATATGTGGACGATAAAGAGTTGATGTTTTTTGCTTTTTGTTTTTTTGAGACAGGGTTTCTCTGTGTAACAGCTGTGGCTGTCCTGAAACTCACTCTGTATGCTGCGGGTCGCAGGAATATCATAAGAACTCAGAACTACCTGGAGGAATCAGGGAATTTCTCCAGAGGAAGCCAAATCCTGAGGAGTTTTTGGTGTTACTTGGGTTGTTATATATCAGCTGTATTCTGTTATGAAAATCATGTGTGCCTTCATAGTTTTCCCAATTGACTTTTCCCTAAGAGGTGTGGACTGATCACTCTGGACATACACATTCCAGGTATTTGGAGAAGAGCCTCAGGAAAGGCTTTCTCTGGAATCAGATATCTCCCTTGGCTACTTTCAAGGACTAGCAGGAATAACAGTCCACATGCAAGTCTCCTGATTTAAGATAAATTCCACAAGGAGACACCGCCTAGGTCAGGTGGACATTAAGTAATAGCTTTACACAATTCAGCTCGGACCCTCCTTTCTTACAGCCTTACCAACTTTATAGACCGCTAACTCCTTACCTAACCACTCCTAGGAATATTTAGATAACCTTCTGCGCTGTCAGCTATGCTCAGCCAGAACTCCCAGTTCAAGCCTCCCTGTAATTATCATTAGCAGCATCCGGCCAGGTCCATCCCCAGAAGGAGGAAAGTACCTTATCAGAGATACCTCTGTACTCTCTAAGAACAGACTTAAGCATCTGGGCTACCTGTTTGAGAAGGCCTGGTGGATGTGCCAATTAAGCCTTACTTCCTCTTTTCCCAAACCTTACCACCAGTTCCAGATCTCCCTTTAACTATCACCAGAGGCATCTAGCTGTACACAGGTTGTCTAGCGACTGAGCACACTTTCCCCCACCCTGCAGAAAAAACGGCAGATAGCTTGAACAGATAGGAGCCACAGGAAAAAAGAAGACAGTTTTATTTTCTCCCATTGACCTATCAACTTATAGATTCTTAACACTTTCTACCAACCACGTTTAAGATTATAGTTGAGCACATAAGAGCCCTCTTCTTAGATATTATCTGAATTTAGCCTTTAGTTAATTCATTTCCCCATTGGTCACTTCCCTTTGGGGTTGCAAGTGATAATTAACGGTTATTGCCTCCCTATGTGATTCTTATTACCCCTCCATGTGACCCTGGAAGCCTGGCTTTGCACTGCTAAGGGAATACTGTTTGTAAGTGTATATATACCAGGACTCCCAGGGCACGAGAGACAGAGAAGAGAAAAAAGAATGGAAGAACTAGATGGGTAAGAACTTGAGAGGAACAAACTGAGATGGGGAAGAAGTAGATTGAGGGGCTAGAAGAGAGGACTAGAGGAACAATATAAAAGATGAGGAAGAGCCAGATGGGGAAGAACAAGATGAGGAAGAACGAGATGAGGAGAGAGAAGGAGATGGGAGAGGAGATGATATGGGAAGGAACAAGATGGATGAGAACCTAGAAGGGGCATAACTAGATGAAGGAATTAAGATAGAACCTAGAGGGGATCGCAGACAAGTGTAGAGAGAAATCAGGCTAAAGATGACCTAAATATGAGAGCAGAATATAAGCTTGTAACTGTCACAGAATAATAAAGTATATGGACTAAGGAGTTTCGTGTACATAGATTCATTTCTTCTCATCAAAGATTAATTATCAGCTGGTTGTAGATTCTTCCCGGACCCTGGAAGGGGACTATCGAGGGGCTGGACCCCCATAGTTCCCGATATCTGTAGACCAGGCTGGCCTCAAACTCACAGAGATCTACCTGCCTCTGCCTCTCGAGTGCTGGGATTAAAGGTGTGAGCCACTGCCACCTGGCTTAAAAGTTGATTTTAAAGACATATAGAATAGGATCATGGTTCAAACTGACCCGGGAAGGGGTTTTGGTGAGGAATAAAGGATAGCAGGGTGCAGGTGGACAGGAAGATTGTACTAACTAGTTGACAACAGTTAACTGCATATTTCAAAATTGCTGGTAGAGAGGATTTTGATGGAGATGTCAATCACACAGATCTGATATTAACACACAGTATACACGTCTGATGACATGTAACTCATAGTTACTATGTATATGTATATATATAATACATATAATATATATATACTTATAGTAACTTGTAGTTACTATGAATCACTTAAAATATATTTTAAAAGCTTTACGATGTTAAGTTCAATGTATTACTTTCTTCACAGATAGTTGCTAATTATTTTCCCTGAGAATGAACCATATGCTCCCATTTTTCTTGTTTCTTTGGTTGCACTGCAATTTTTTGAAATGTAGATTTTTTGAATATGTAATATGGAAACTATAGAAATCAGGTTGTCGCCTCTCTCTGATGCTTACTATTGCTACTCATGTGGTTGCTGTTTTTATTTAGTGACTTCTCAAATGTCTGTATTCTTTGCAATGTATACACGCTGATCTGTCTGGTTGGTGGGCTTAGCGGTCAGCCAGCAGCGAAGAGGTTTCACCCAGTGTCTGGAGTGACAGCAAATGGCTGATTTGCATGTGGGCTCTGTATGTCTGCATGCTCATCAGGGAAGGAGAGAACTCAGCCTGCCTGCCTGTCAAAATGGGGCATGGTGCTTTCCAGACTTCAGGAGCAGACTGAAGCAATGGCTCTTCTTAGGTCTCAGGACTTTGGCCTGGAGCTCATACCATCACCTGTCCTGGATCTCTGCCTCCCAGACTTGGACTGGAGTTATACATCATCAGCTCTTCAGAGCCTCCAGGGTGCTGACTGCAGAGCTTGGACCTCTCAGACTCCATAATTACATGATCCAATTCCTTATAATAAATTTCTATACATAAACACACACACACACACACACACACACACACACACACACACACACACACACATCAGTAGTCTATGATTCTGTTTCTTTGCAGAAGCTTAACAAATATGGACCATGAAACTTAAATGAAGAAATGGAATCCACCATCTCTCTGTAATTCTCTGTCCAGGGACCAGGCCATACCAACAACTTCAACTGGATCCCATTAAGCTATAGGTCATCTTGAGAAAGATGAAATTATAAGGACATAAAAATCCTGTTTTTAAACATATTTGAACATAAGCAAGGAGCAAGGTTCATTTCTTTTATGATTATTGATTGATAATCATGTATTAAATGCTACACAGGTTCTAATATATTTCCACTAGATTATACTTTAATTTTAGGCAATCTCTCTTTGGCTCAGATGAAATTTACACCTGTGCTTATGGTTCTGACCTCCCTTTAACGATACACATGGCTGAGTATTAAGCCAGTTTATTTAGTAAGGGCTGCTTGAATGGAAAAATCCTGTTCCATAGGGGAGGAACACAGATGTACTTTAGTATATGGTTGATATGGACAATAACAATGTTATATATAATATACATATGTACACACACACACACACACACACACACACACACACGAACATATATAACTATAACCTCATGGTGTGATCTTACCGTTCTGCATACCCACTCTCCCGGGCAAACCTTTGAAAGGCACCCATGGGATCAGAGCCTGTGCTCAAGATGAACACCAGGGGTGTGCTACTTGACATGTCCTGATACAGAGTGGCCAGGTCTACTGGGGGTGTCTCGATAAACTGCTTGCCAAGATTCTCTATTACAAAGTCTGTAAGAGCAAACACCACCTGAAAGTTGGAAAGGAAAAAAATGTTAAAAGTAGTGTGCTGGATAAGGATGCTGACATTATTTATTTATTTATTTATTTATTTATTTATTTATTTATTTATTTATTTATTTATTTATTTTTTAAATTACACTCATGATATTAATCACATTTGTGGTATTCATAGATTACATTTGCAGTATTCATTCAATTATATATATATATGTATATATATATATATATATATATATTTAATTTTAAATGTCGAATGTCATTTCTTGAAGGGGGTAGGAGGTCTTAATTACAGGCTTACAGCACAATGGGAGGACCCCGGAGGGCAGAAGTTCGCTACTGATGTTTTACAATCTTGCATCTAAGCTGTTAATGCCCATTATTCAGGATACACAGACAAGGAACTTCCCTTAGGCATTCAGGAGGGTGGAACCTGGCAGGGAATTAGCATTGGGAGGATATCAAGGTCAAGGTCCACAAGTAAGGCAACAGTTACCCAAAACAGGGGCCAGGACCCTGCAGGTCCCCCTTTTATTAAAAAATGAGCTTCTGACTTGGGTTGCGAGGGACGTCAGAAGGTCACCTTACCCGTCATGGAGACGCCTGCCCAGGCTACACAGGTGCTCTGTCTTAGGTTGGTGAGTGCCCCCTGGCATTACCCATCTCGGAATACTCATTATCATACCGGCTCAATCGTGTGTGAGCTGCATGGTTAATTGGATGCTGACATTCTTATCCTAATTTTTTTCTCTCTTAGATGAGGGCACTCTGTACTTTGGTATTTAAAAAAGAACTTATTTTATTTTTAATTATGTGTATGTCTGCATGTGGGTATGTGCAAGTGAGTATAGGTACCGTTAAAGGCCAGAAGAGGGCCCGAATCCCCAGGAGCTGCATATGCCTTGTGTGTGCAAGTGACCAACTGTTAGCTGCCTGAGCTGGGTGCTGGGATCCAAACTTAGGGCCTCTGTGTGAGTGTGTGTGTGTGTGTGTGTGTGTGTGTGTGTGTGTGTGTGTGTGTGTGTACATGCACTCTAGAGGGCATATGCATGTATGAAAGTTAGAAGACAACTTTAAAAGGTTGGTTCTTTCTTTCTGCCCTGGGATCAGGGCACTGAACTCAGATCCTAGGTTTGTACAGCAAGTGCTTTTACCCACTGAGCCTTCTTGCTGGCTCACTAAGAATTTTTTTTTTAGAATGAAATTTCATCTTTGGGTCTAAACATGCTGCTTCTGAAGAAGGCTGAATTTGTGTATAAGATTGCAGTACTTCATGGAGCTCACCTATGCTGGAATGTCTCTTCTCCCGAAGGAACATTTGACTCCAGCAGGTAGGACCATTGGACACCCAGTGGCCCTGCTTTAGAACAGACTGGGAACAATAGGTTAGGCACCTTACACTCTGGACATGAGATCTTGTCTCTCTCTGGTCTTATCTGTTCTAAGGCTTCAACAGGTACTCTATCTGGGTAGGATTCTAGATCTTCAGTTTGAAGTTTGAGACTTAATTTGGATTATTTATTTCACATTCCAATTTCTTTTTTTCTTTCCATTTAGCTAATTATTCATTCAAGAAAGGATCATATTGTCTTATCCTAGCTAGCCTGGAACTCACTATGTAGATCAGACTGACCTCACAGAGATCACAGAGATCCATTTGCCTCTATCTCAACGGTGCTGAGATTATAGGGATTACATTCCTGCCCCCTGGCCCCGTTTATCTATCATGTCATTGTCTGGAGCAAACAGTGGGACAATGGTCCCGAATGATTTGATGAGGAAGTCATATTGCCGTCTTTGAACCTCCTTTTCAGTGCGATCCTGTCCGTGGTCTTGGCTGATTTGGGTTTTTGAATATTCTGGAATGACTGGCTGGGTCCCATTTCTAAAACACAATCTGAATTCTAGACTCTTCCATGATAATCTGTGAAGCAAAATTTGGCAGCATAAATCTTATAAGATGTTTGGTTGAATGCACAGGCAAGAATTTTTAATGCCTGCCACTTGTAGCTTTCCTCATATTTTTAGAAATGATTTTATTTTTATTTTAAATTATGTGTGTGTCTCTGAGTAGTTATGTGTTTGTGAGTGCAGTGCCCATAGGGGCCAGAAGAGGGAATCCTACCCCCTGGAGCTGGAATTACAGGCAGTAGCAAACTGCTTAATGTGGGTACTGGGAACTGAATTTGGGTCATCTGCAAAAGCAGTATATTCTCGGAACTGCTGAGGCCTCTCTCCAGCTTCCTTTCATCATGTGTAGAGAGCCCAGTTATGTATAAGCATAAGACTAGGAATTATAGCTTAAGCCTTTTAGTTTAGACTTTTAAGTGAAAGAGTCATAAACCCGATTGTCCATTCGGCTCCAGCATTTATTAAGATGAGGCCAGATCTTGCTTCGTTGATACCTCTGCTCATCACTTCAGTCCCCAGAGTTATTTCACAGGAAGTCTCATGTATCACACTGTTTTACCATGAAGGATTTTGGTATGTTTCTGTATGACAGTCTTTTAACAACATAGTTACACAGTTACTAATGATAACCCATTAATTTCAAACATATAGCCAGCATTCACCTTTATCTGACTGAATTGTAAGTGTGTATGTATACATGCTTAAATAGCAATATGTTTAATGTAGAGTCAAAATAAAGGTTATAATAAAGATTAGTTGATTTCTCTCATACATCTATCCCAATTAAAAACTCTTCTTTTGAAAGCTAGAGAAATGACCCAGGGATTAAAAGCACTTGCTGCTCTTGCAGAGGACCTGGGTTCAGTTCTTAGCACCTACATGGTTCCAAAGGATCCAGTGACCTCTTCTGACCTTGGCAGGTGCCAGGCATGTGCACAGTGCACACAACTATGTGCAGGTGAAACACTAATACATAGAAAAAAATCTGATTTTTTTAAAAAAACAAAACCTTTTTCCCCCTTGAGAAGCAAATGTGCAGTTGCACAAAACAGACTGTATACCTTCAACGTTTCTCACGGCTGAGAACTTTCTAGTCACAGGGCTCCATCACCAGAGCTCCTCTTTCTTTGGGACTCTTCCCTCCTAGTCACCGCTCTCTTTGCCAACATTCCACTGACAGCCACCGTCCCATTTTCCTTGAAGACTTTCCATATGTTTCAGAGCCTTCCTTCCCCAAGTGTTGCTGGGTCCCGGCCACTCTCCCACCATTCAAGGTGACACATGACAAGCTCAGGGTCAATGTGTACATTCAATATCCTAAACTCAGAGTTCCTTGTCCTGTAATGCCAGGGCATCTCATCTCATCTCATCTCGTCTCGTCTCGTCTTGTCTCGTCTCGTCTCGTCATGTCATGTCATGTCATGTCATGTCATGTCATGTATTCTCATCTCATCTCATCTCATCTCATCTCATCTCATCTCATCTCAGATAGCTGTGGAGATGGTCAACCTGAGATAACGACCATAGTCCAACGTTATCTGTTCACAATGAAACTTTTTATGTCTATAGACCCTTTTGTTATACTTCCTTTTTCTAGAAAACTCTTAGCCATGCTTTCAGTGATGCTGTGGCTGTTACACTTTCACTGCAGTCGACTGTCTGCCAACCCCATGCCCATTTTCTTACAGAAGGAGGGCAACACCACACCAGTAGAAATGCTCTAGCCATTTCCAGCTAATCCCAGTTAGCTCTCCCCCTGTGCCCTTCTCCCACCTCCATTTCTCCTACAAAGAACAGCTTTCATTTCTATTCGTGCCTCCTGAAACTCACTGTGAGGTTCTTAGCAGGTGCTATTAGTCCCTTATTACCAGCAAAATTGGGATCACATCTGCACGTATGAAAGTGAACCATCAGCATCCATTGTTAGCTTGCCATGACGAAACTGCAAGCCTTACTATTTTCCATGATGCTTCTCTCCAAAGCTTCTGTTAACTATTCATTTCCCTTCCTCAAAGGTGGGGCTCATCAGAGTATCATCCTCTGCCCAGTGACCTCCTATTGTACTAAGCATTATTCCCCCAGTCACAATAACGTCTGTGGCTTTACTTTCCAGCTGGACACTGATGATTCCCTCATCTGTATTCTAACACACACACTTCTTTCTGGAGTTTCTAGATAGCCGTCCATTTTGACAGCTGGCAGGCACTGACAACTCACAGCCATCTTTCTCTACCTCACACATTTATCCTTTCCCTTTGGCTTAGTTTTTGGTACAAATAGCCCCACTGGCACCTAGGCAGAACTTGGGAGGCATAGTAGTCCCTCATCACATCCCCTGCTCTCTTGGCAATCTGCTACTTCTGTCTTAACTCAGTATCCACGATCTCTCACACAGATTACTTTAATAGTTTTCAAACGGGTCTGGAGACTATGGTTTTGTTCCCATCAAATGCCTCCTCCCCTTTATTGCTAAGAGTAATTCCCCGCCAAAACCTTTCAACAGACTCCAGTCCTATGTGGAGAAGGCGGAACTTCCCTAATAGTGTACAGCCTTCAGGAGATGACCAGTTCCCACCTGGCTTTTCTCTTATCCTGCATGGAAAACACATTCTACTGAAACAACCATTTTTATTTTTAAAGCTGCTTCCTAAACTTGGTTGTTGTCAGCCACAAGTAAATGTATGACTCACAATCCGCTGGTGATCTTTGGTGAACATGTTGTGATATTGTCCTTTAATTTAAAAGTGACCACCCACCTTTTCTTCCTTACAGCACTTGATGAGAATCAGCTTATGGAAAGAGCGGAAGTCCGATCCCCAGCCGTGGTCCTTTGACTCATCGTGTTTTGATTTAGCATAGCCTTCCCATTGCCGAGGGTTAATATAGGTCTCAAAAGAGCCTGGGAAGACAATTTGAAAAGATGTTTTAATAAAGCAGTTTGACTCTGAAATTAAATAAATACGTGTCGCTAGTTCAAAGAGATACCTACATTTACTGCCATAGTTTTTTTTAAAACACAACTGTGAAAACATTAACCTCCCCTACTCGAGCTAGTTAGAAAGCAAAGAATTTAAGACGAGATCACAAAGCAAAATCCAACAGCAAGACACTTACAAAAAAAAACCCAAAAATTGAGAAGTTAAAAAGAAAGGAATGTATAGAGATATTATACCAAACATAGGTGAAATTAGAAATGACCAGAGTAACACTGGGTAAAACAAAATTTAAAGAAATCATAATTAAATGAGGCAGTAGGTCAAGTTCTACTAATTAAAATATAAATTACATAATAAAGGCACAACAAAATAAACACATACATTAGATAATAACATGAAATATTTCAAGCAGCACCTGTTGGAGGTAGTAGGAAAAGCAGAAAATACAATAGTGTTAAGAAATAGCATGCAGGGGCTGGAGAGGTGGCTCAGAGGTTAGGGGCATTGGCTGATCTTTCAGAGGACTCAAGTTCAGATCCTAGCTCCTGCATGGTGTCTCACAACTACTCATAACTCCAGTTCCAGGGGATCCAGTGCCCTCTTTTGACCTCTGTGGGTACCATGCATGCATGTGGTACACAAACATACAGGCAAGTAGAACATCAATAAACATAAAAATCAATACATCTAAAAAGAAAAATAAAAGAATAGCATACAGCTGTTAGCTTTCCACAGGAGAAATATTGACTCTGGTATATGTAATTCGATTGCGATAACGAATAGATGAAGACATCGACATATATACAGCCACATGCCCCAGTATACTGAGTACATCATTCTTCCCACACCACTCCAGCTACGCAATATTTCCAAGAAATGAGCCTGCCTCTTGCGTGAGGGTTAGGATGCTAGCTAGCTTTTTAAAAAAGATTATTTTTATATTTTATTTGTGTGTGGGTATCTGTGTACATATGTAGAGGAGTCCACAGAGGCCAGAAGAGGGCATCGAACCCCCTGGAGTTGGATTGCTGGGCACATCTTCTGAGGGCCTATGAGCAGCAAAGAGCCAGCGACACTTGGAAATTGAGTGACACCTTTGGTAGTGGTCCTGGGGCGGTGTCCACCTACGCAGAACTTCTGACTCCTATGGGAATGGAGGTGATGACAGGGTGTGCTGGCACAGGGCTCACGTCACAGTGATGCTCATCAGCTGACGGTGGTTGCATTAGTGTGAGCAGCAGCTGAGCGGCAGTGGGAGACTCCTCATCGCAGAGCTGATCCCATCCAGTTTGAACCCAAACAAACCCAAAGTAGGCAGAAGACTACCCCCGAGGTTCTCATTTACTCTCATTTCTAGTGCTTTGGCATGTTTCCATGTTGTAAGTTTTATTTTAAAGGTCTATTTGTTTTAATTTTATATTTTAATATAACATGTTTATTATTTGGTAATATATGTGCATGAAATATATGTGGATCATCTCTGACTCCTCACCATAACTCTTCCCAGAGCCTCCCCCACTATTTCACTTAAAAATTTTTTTATTAATGTGTATGTGTGTGTCTATGTGTATACACATATGTATGCCTATGTGTGTAGGTGCCCAAAGAGGTCAGGAGAGGGCTTCTGGTCCCTGGAGCTGGAGTTACGGGTGGCTCTGAGCTGCCTGATGTGGGTTCTGGGAACTGAACCCAGGCCTCCTGGAAGACCAGGAAGCACTGGGGCACTGAGCCATCTCTCCACCCCTGCATGTTCTAAGTAGTTACTCTCAACTAATAGAATCGGTGGTAGTTGAAAAACCATAAAAGACTCTATGTTAAGACAATTATGAAGACTGAGTTCAGAGTGACAATGTGATTATTTGCTAAATACCACCAGTGAAGCTCTAAATCTCACTTTTAGAGCATAAATGGTGTAAATAGGAACTTTAACAATTTTCTAAAGTTTTAGTTCAGTGGACAGGGGTAATCCTTTACCGTCTTCTCAGTTTATCGAGAAGCAAAGGGTTGCTCCCGGAATTCCCATGCCTGTCAACTCCTTCCTTCTTTGTCTGTCTGCACTCAGCCGCAGCTAGTCCTCTGTCTTCTGTCCATCCCTAACTGTCCGTATGCAGGCCTCTCTGATGAGTAGAGTAGATTTCGTGTGCGGCTCTGCTATAGTCTTGACCTCGCTAATTAACTCATGCACTATATACAAATTCAATTTTTATTTGAAGCCATCATAGAACAGCATTTTTTGATAGTCTTTTTGGAAGTCAACTATTAGGATCCCAGAAATTCTGGTCCACATAGACTCCACACTAGCACACTTGCTGGGTATGCTTAGCTTAAATCAGTAGTAATGTTAGAAGTACGAGAAATTACTGAGAAAAAGAGAAGCATAACTTCATGTTAGTAGGGAAGAAACTAAGATGATCTGTGGACGATCCATTTGAAGTCAAGAAGGGAAAAAGAAGCCCTCCATAGTATGAGACAGTAAAAGCAACTCCAAGTTGGTCACCTCCTCAGACCCCGTAATGCTGACATTCTGGACCAGGTGGTTCCTCTCCGAGGAGAGTTCTGAGCATTATAGGGTGCTCAGCAGCATTCTGGGTCTCTTCTCACCAGACACCTGCAGCACCACCCCAGTGAGGCAAAGAAAATATCTCCAGACATTACCAAATATCCTCTAGGAGCTAAAAATGCTCACCAGTTTGGAAAACAGAAATAGATTAATATCTCAAATAAATATAATGGACTAAAACATGCCTGCTAATAAAGAGAGAGTTTTATAGGCCTCACAACAACAACACCCACCAAGATACACCTGAACAGTAACAATGACACCCAAGACTTAGAAACAGATTGTAGAAATACAGGGATGGGGGCTGCCAAGAGAAACTCACATTACAAAAGAGATTTTAAGGGCCGCAGATACGGCTCAGCAGTTAAGAGCGCCGCCTGCTCTTGCAGAGGGCCCTCACTCTGTGCATACCTGTCTGTAACCCCAGGGCTACGGTATCAGATACCCTCTTCTGGCCTCCTCAGTACGCCCACACATGTGGCGTACCCACACATAGACAGTACACACCAATAAAAACAATTTAAAATAGATTTTAAGGAAAAATGTATTATTCAGAGTAAAGAGAAATACTATATAAGAATGAAGAATTTTCTTCATTTGCGTATAATAGCATAATTTTATGAGATGTAGTAAAAAAAAAAACAAAACCCTGGAAAACTGCAATCAGAAGTTGCCCACCACATGAGGCACTTCAACAGGCTTCCCTCAGGACCCGACTGAACGAGTATAAAACTTCCAGTGAAATAAATGGCAGAGGAAGTTTGAGCTGAGCATCACATATAGAATCTCGCCTCGGATAAATGAGATGCATAGAACATCTTCCATAGACAGCACATGCATCAAGCCGCCAAAATGTCTAGAAGGACACAAAGAATCTCATGCAAAACGCAAGGATACTTTTCATTATAGAGTTGAGTTTGATCCATACCATAAGGCCCCCAAATATGAATTGCTTTTGAATTACTTTTTGTAATTCAGTTTTGGAATGGAAAGAGCACAACTGAAGACATATGGGGAAGAAAGCGTTACAGTTCAGAGCTGTTGTTACCTAGGTCAAAGGGGGAAGGTGCCGTGAGGAGGCGGGAGGGATTCCGAGATGGTGGCACTGCCCCATGTCTCGGTGCGGTGGTGGTTTGTAAGTGTGTAAGTGTATGATGTCAAGTTGTACGTCTGACTTTTCAGTACACACGCCATCCCTTAGAAAAGCTTAAAGATCTGTGGAATGCAGCTACAGCTGCCTCCACCATGACAAAGCAGGGCTGGGGAGATGGCTCAGCGAGCAAAGAGCCTGCTGTGAAGCAGGAAGACCCGAGTTCAGATCCCCAGCACCCATGGAAAAGCCAGACATTGGTGCTCTTGCCTCTAACTTTAGTGATGGACAGTGGCGGCAGGTGAATCTCTGGCCAACCAGCCTAGTGGAAAAGGTTAACTTCAGGCTCAGTGAGAGACCCTGTCACACAAACATAAAAGGTGGAGAAATGATAGAAGAAAGATACCCGACACCAGTTTTTGGCTTCCATAGCTGTCCACTTGCATAGGTGAATACATCCTCCTACAACACACACACACACATACACACACACACACACACACACACACACACACACACACACACACACACACATACACAATGTAAAGTAGCCATGAAATAATTAAAATTCATGAGCCAAGCATTCAATTCAAGATACTGTTGCTAGAGTTTTCCTGCCTTGCCCACAGTCAGGACAAATCTTTGTCATCTGCCAGTCCCACGGCCACTCAGACCCAACCAAGTAAACACAGAGACTTATATTGCTTACAAACTGTATGGCCATGGCAGGCTTCTTGCTAACTGTTCTTATAGCTTAAATTAATCCATTTCCATAAATCTATACCTTGCCACGTGGCTCATGGCTTACAGGAGTCTTCACATGCTGCTTGTCATGGTGGCAGCTGGCTGTGGTGGTAATCTAATTGTACTGAATTATTATTTTGATTGTATGTTAATAAATAAAGTTGTCTGGGAGTCAGAGCCATTAGAGCCATAGCAAGAGTGTGGCGGTGGTGGCACACGCCTTTAATCCCATAAGATCTCTGTGTGTTCAGGGATACAGTCAGCATTGGAGACATATGCCTTTAAGACCTAGGGGGCTGTACATTCAGACAGTGACGAGGCAGTCATGTGTTTGGGTTTACAACCAATGAGAAGGCAGAACAACATACTATAAAAAAACGAACCGACAGGAAGTAGGTCTCTTTTCGCGAAGCTGGGACAGCAGGAGGAAGGGTGAGATTTTAGCTCTGAGCTCTGACTTCTCGGCTCTCTCTTTTACATTGTTTCTGTGTTTCTTATTTAATAAGACAGTTGGTTACATCTACAGCTGGCAGTGACTCTTCTGCCTTCCTGTTCTTTCTTTTCTCCTCTCTGTTAGTCCCACCTCTACTTCCTGCCTAGCCACTGGCCAATCAGTGTTTTATTTATTGACCAATCAGAGTAATTTGATATACAGACCATCCCACAGCAAGATACTGTAAAGGAAATTAACCTATGATTTTTTTCTTTTTTTGCAAAAAGTATAGACATTGGAGAAAGGGTGAATGCATGAGTTAAAGACTCAGGAGCCTATATATGCCCCCCCTCATCCACAGCACTTTTTGTCATCTTACCTAAGTGTATATGAATGGGATGTAACAGTATATTTTTCGTAAGTCCTTCAAAAACTGGAAATGCTTCTTCTAAGTCACAGCACGAGAACCACATGTTAAGTGGCAGCCAGGGAGCTTCGGGCTTAGGAGGGCGCTCCTGCAGGGAGACAGAGAACAGCCATCATAGCATGCACTTCCACCTCGTCTGGGGGAAAAGAAGCTGTAACAGCGCAGGAGAAGCAGCCATTCTCGGGGCTGGGAGGCCGCTTGTGGGGAGGGGCACCTGCTGGGCAAGAGTGAGGACTTGTATTCAGATCCTCAGCATCAGGGGAACACTTCGGGGGTGTCTGTTTACATCTTTCAGAGTCAGGAGGAGAGCTGGAGCTTGTCAGCAAGCAGAAAAACCAGTGAGCACTAGGCCAGTGAGAGCCTGTCTCAAGGGAAGAAGAGTGTGATAGAGGAGGGTACCCAACATTCTTTGCTGGCCTCCACCCATGTGTTCATGAGTTCACCCCCATGTGTACATACCCTCACATACCCGCCCCCAACACACAAACATTTTTTTTTATCACAAATAATAAGATATGATGAAATAGACATGAGTGGTAAAGATAACTATGTTACTATTGTAGTGCACACCCATAATTCCATTGGAGGCTGAGACAGGAGGGTCATGAGTTCAAATCTAGCCCAGACTACATTGTCTTAAAAAGCAAGGAAGTCAGCAAGCAAGCAAAAGGCACAGTGCTGTGTCAACCTCAGTTCTCAGGGGACTGCTCTGCACATGAGGGCAGGTGCTGAGACTTCCCAGTTGACGCTGCAGAGAGCAGAGATGACCTGGTGAAGGAGTAAAGTCAAATCTGTTATGCTCACATTCAGGCTCTCCCGCATCATCCCACATCCATCTCCCAGCTCCAAAATACTTCTATGGTTAATGGTATCCTTTTCCCTGAACAACTATACTCCAAAGCCTGGAAGGTGAGGAAAGCTGACCAGTGGAGTAATACCAGCACCAAGACAGTAAAAAGATAATCATACAGGGATGGAGAGATGGCTCAGAGGTTAAGAACACTTGCTTCTCTTGCAGAGATATGGTGATATTGTGTTCCCCAATATATTGTCCACCCTAATAAACTTCTGGGGTCAGAGAACAGAACAGCCACTAGATATAGAGGCCAGAATGTGGTGGCACACACGCCTTTAATCCTATCATTTGGGAGGCAGAGATCCATCCATCCGGATCTCTGTGAGTTTAAAGCCACACTGGAAACAGCCAGGCATGGTGGCTCACACCTCTAATCCCAGGAAGTGAGCCTTTAATCCCAGGAAGTGATGGCAGAAAGCAGAAAGGTATATAAGGCGTGAGGACCAGGAACTAGAGCTGGTTAAGTTTTCAGGCTTTTGAGCAGCACAGTTCAGCTGAGAGGCATTCAGTCTGAGGAAACAGAATTAGCTGAGGAATTGGCAAGGTGAGGTGGCTGTGGCTTGTTCTACTTCTCTGATCTTCCAGCATTCACCCCAATACCTGGCTCAGGTTTGATTTTGTTAATAAGACTCTTTAAGATTTGTGCTACACAGAGAACCCGAGTTCAGATTCCAGCAGCCATCTTAGATGGCTCACAACCACCTGTAACTTCGGTTCCAGGGGATCTGACACCCTCTTCTGGACATGGCAAGCACTCGTGTGGTCCCCCCCAACATGCATATAATTAAAAAAAAACCGTTAAGAACACACACACACACACACACACACACACACACACACACACACACACTTAATTTAGCTTTGATGAGCACATATGGAGTTATTTCAGATGTTCCTAGAAATCTCCTTTGGGATGCCTGGCAATATTCCAGGAAGTACTTACATAAGGCTGGAGAGTTTTCCAAGAGAGAGATAACTACGGCTGTGGGCTGAAACTAGTTCTATGAAATTTCCCTAAATAGATGCTCGACTATGTTTTCAAGCAGTTTGTTGCATACAAATAATACATCATCTAATTCAACCATTTAAAGCATACAACCCAGCGGTTCTCAACATTCCCAATGCTGTGACCCTTTAATACAGTTCCTCATCTTGTGTTGACCCCCGATTATAAAATTATTTCATTGCTACTTCATAACTGTAATTTTATTACTGTTATGAATCATAATGTAAATATCTGATATGCAGGATATTTGATGTGAGATCCCTAAAGGGGTCTCAAACCACAGGAAGAGAACTGCTGATATAACACAATGATTTTTGAATATTAACAGATAAGTGTAACTGTTGCTAGGCAGTTTTAGAAGACTTAATTCCCTAAATATCAGACTATACATAAACATACTCCAGGATATATCTCAGGTTCAATTCCAGATCACTGCAACAAGGTGGATAATGCAATTAAATGTTACATTAAGTTTCTGGTTTACTAGGGCACATGAAATTATTTTATACTATATTGTCATCTATTACATATGCAAAATGTGGCATTGTGCCTAAAAATGTAAATACCTTAATTCAAAACGTCATTGCTAAAAATTGCTAATGATCATCTGAGTCTTTGCTGAGTTGTGACGTCATCACTGGTGGAGGGTCCTGGTGTTGGTGGCTGGCTGCTGACTGCTCAGGGTGGTGGCGCTGGCAGTTTCTTAAATTCAGTGCAAATCTTACCTCTTTCTTTCACAACAGATTTCTCTGCAGCTTGAGACTCTGCTTGCAGCATCTCACCCACAGTAGAACAGCTTTCAAAATTGGAGTCAGTCTTCTCAAATCCTTCTCATTCAGGTAAGTGTGTGTGATTTTGTTTCATTTAAACAGATTGATTTTGATTAGTGTGTGTGTGTGTGTGTGTGTGTGTGTGTGATGTGTACAGATGTCTTCAGAGGTTCTTACCCATTGAGCCATCTCTCAGTCCCTTGTGTAGTATTTTAAAGCCCTTTTTATTTCCACAGCCTTCAAAGCTTCTTCACCAGAAGTAGCTTCCATCTCAAGAACTCACACCCTTTGGTCTATAAGAAGTAATTTGGGTTTCATCATGAGATTGTAGCAAATCAGCCACTCTGTCCAACTCCCCAGACACTTCTAATTCCAATTCTCTGGATTTCTAAAAATTACATCTATATTTCCTTCCTGTACAGAAGTCTGGATCCCCCAAAGTCATGCCTGAGAGTTGAAGTCAACTTACTCTAAAGTTCTTGTTAACCCCTCTTTTAAATTGTGAATACTTGTAATGGTGTCCAGATGTTGAACCCTTTCTAGAAGGTTTTCAATTTACTTTGCCCAGATCTCTAGAAGAATCATGTTCTATGGCAGATGTCCTTATGAGATATGCTTCGTAAGTAGTGGGACTTGAAAATCAATTACTCCTGCTCCATTGGGTCACAGAGGGGATATTGTCTTCATGAGAGCTCTTGAGTGACCATGAATACTGTCTACCAGAGTGGGATCTGTTTTCTCTCTTGAGCTGTAGATCTTAACAGTGGGTTTGAGATGTTTAGTGACCATGTTGTATACAGATAGTGTTTGTATGCACCCATGCATATAAGTGCCTGCAGAAGCCAGAAGGTGGTGTTGGACCCTCTGGAGCCAGAGTTACAGCAGTTGTGAGCCACCTAATGTGTGTGTGTGTGTGTGTGTGTGTGTGTGTGTGTGTGTGCGTGTGTGTGCTGAGAAGCACACTGGGGCTCTCTCCAGGAGCAGCAAGTGTTCTTAACTGCCAAGGCCTCTTTCCAACCCTAGATGTGCCACTCACCAGGCTCTGATGCTCCACCCAGCACAGTGGAGGACTTTTACTGTCGTTCACTCTTTTCAATTCTTAAAACATTTAAAAAATCATTTTGTACTATGTGCAAGAAGAGTGTTTTGCCTGCATGTATGTATGTATGTGCACCACATGAGTGCAGTGCCCACAGAGGCCAGAAGAGGGCGTTGTATCCCCTGGAACTGGAGTTAGACAGTTGTGAGCGGTTATGTGGATGCTGGGAACTGAACCTAGGTGCTTTGCAAGAGCCATCCTTAACTCCATAGTCTAGACAGCTCTCTGCAGCCTCTGCAACAGTACCTGCTGCTTCGCCTCGCCCTTACAACAAAGAAGGTTTCCAACTCTTCTTCTGTATCTTCTCTACCTTCCTCTGCCCCCACAGACTTAGAGAGTCAAGTCAGGCTTCGGACTGAGGTGGCTGGACCGGTCTTCTTTCCTCGTCATTCCTGTGCTCACTGGAGTGGTGCTTCTCATTCCCTTCAAGGGGCTGGTGCGGCGGTGCACACCTTTAATCCCAGCACTCGGGAGGCAGAGGCAGATGGATCTCTGTGAGTTTGAGGCCAGCCTGGTCTACAGAGTGAGTTCCAGGATGGCCAGAGATACATAATATAGAGACCCAGCCTCAAAAACAAAGCAAAACAAAACAAAACCCCAAAACCAAACCAAACAGATACCTCCCCAACAAGGGCAACAGAAAAGGATTGTCTTCAGGAGCTTTCTCTGTGCTCTCACAGCTCTACTCATTCCTGGTGCAGGAGGCCTGGCTTCTTCCAACCTTCATTGTTTGGGGTTTTAGATTCTGAGTGAGAAATTCATGATGCTTCCTCTCACTTGAACATCTAAAGGTCGCTGCACAATTGCTAGTTGGCTAAATTTCTTTCTTTTAATTTCTTTTTATTTTATGTGCATGAGTGTTTGCCTGCATGTATGCATGTACACCATGTGCATGTCTGGTGCCCAAGGAGGCCAGAAGAGGACGCTGGATTCCCTGGACCTGGAGTTACAGGCAGTTATGAGCCACCATGTGGGTGCTGGGAACAGAACCTGGATCCTCAGCAAGAGCAGCCCATGCTCTTGACAATGGAGTCATCTCTCCAGTTTCTAATTTCTTTTTTATTTACTTGTTATTATAATTTTAAGTTAAGGTACAAAGTAATGGCTTTCATTATGGGATTTTTATACATAGGTGCCATTATCCTTTGTTCTAAATTGTCCCCTCCCACAGCATCTTCTCCCAATTCCTCCAGCCCCCCTTTACTGGTAATTGGCCTAGTTTCAATTCTTGTACCTTGGGAATAGGAAGTCCCAAGAAAAGAGAGGAGATAGGGTAGTTGGTTGGTTAAACAGTAAGAACACACACACTTAAGGTTGCTGCTTCATTGAGTGTGGTTTGTGGCACCCCAAAACCATGACAACAGTAGCCTGGCAGATCTCTGAGCTCAGATATAATAATACTGAGAGCTTGGAATACTGAGAGTGGCCAGTGTGTAACCCAGAGCCACACAGTAAGCTCCTGCTATTGGACAATGGCCTGTAGATGATCTGGACGTAAAAAAAAAAAACAAAAAAAAAAACAAAACAAAACAAAAAAAAACGTGGCTGCAGCGCCCAGAAGCCAAGTGCTAGAAAACGAGATATGCCTGGACCCCTTGCTATTTCTCCTACACCCCCTTCCATCCAGTCCTAAGAAAAACTGAATTTGATCAGTGCAAATTTTCTTACCATGTTTCACACACGGGCATTATATTATTCCAGAAAATCTAACGTGCCTTGTAAGGTAGCAAAACCCATGTGACACAAGATAAAAATGGAAATTATTAGAGTTAAAATATATAGCTGACTAGGTAACAGTATAAAATATATCTCCAAACATATTTAAGACATTTAAAGTTGCATTTATTTATTTGTTGTGTGTGCATGCATGTGGGTGCACACATGCCTTAAGGCACATGTGGGGAGCAGAAGAAAATTTGTGGGGGTCATTCCTTCCCTTCTACCATGTGGGTCTTGGGGATTGAACTCAGGTCATCAGGCTTGGCAGCAAGCCTCTTTAACCCAGGAGGCATCTCACTGTTCCTTTCACGAGTGGAAGGGAAATCCTTCACCTTTCATTTCACTTTTTTTTTAAGTGAAAGAAGGAGAATTTTAATTTTAAAAACTTTTGAGAAATTTCTAAAGGGGATTTTTGTGTGGTTTTTTTGTTTGTTCATTTTTGACAGGGTCTTACTATGTAGTTCTGGTTAGCCTGGAACTTGTTATGTAGATCAGGTTGGCCTTGAACTCATAGAGATCCACCAGCCTCTGCACCCACCATCTACATTCTGGGATTAAAAGAGTGCGTCACTGAGTCCGGTCATTAATTGGTTAATTGATATTTTGATTTCTGAGTGTTTTTAAAGCTTTGAATTTGATGGAATTTCAACCTCTTTTGAAAATATGGCCTGCTCATGAAGAACACCACAAACAATGGAAGAGACATGGCATTGGAGACTTGGACATATGTTTGAATCAGTCCCTCTCACGCATTAACGTGTTCTGGAAAATTCTTTCATTTCTCTGAGCCTCTGTGTGAGAAAACTCTCCACATTTGTAAGATGGTTAATATTTTCTGTTTTTTTTTCTTTTTAAGATTGCTTTTTAAAAATTACGTGTTTGTGTGTGTATGTGCACGTGTGTGCAGGTACCCATGAAGTCCAGAGGAGGATGTTGGATCTCTTGGAGTCAGAGTGATAGGCAGTTGTAAGCTATCATTTGTGAGTGCTGGGAGCTCAACTTAGTCCTCTGGAGGCAAAAATGTTAACCAAATTCTCCAGGCGGCTGGAGGCACAGTGGAGCTGTAACTGGCCTCCTGACTGGGGAGCATTGTCAGGTAGGTGACTGCGTGCTGCGGTGTGCCTGTGGCATGCTCCTCGCGGGATCCTGTGTTTGAACGGTTGGTCTCCAGCTGATGGCACCTTGGGTAAGGTTGTGGAAGCTTTAGGAAGCAGAGTCTGGCTGGAGGAAGCGGGCAACTGGGGGTGGCTCTTGAGGTCTTTATTGCCTGGATGTACTTTTCCATTTCTGTAGTTTGTGGTTAGTAGCCTGCCAGGAGCTTGTCTGTTGCATGTGTCTGACCTCTGACCCTGTTGTTTGTCCTTAACAAGGAAGGACTTTGCTCTGTATTTATTGAACAGCACAGAAAACATGGTTTGGGAAGGAATGAGGAATACTTTTTTTTTTTTTTTTTTTTTTTAAACAGAAATCTTTAGCAGAGTTCTACGAGGGAAGAATTTACTTAACTGACCCCCTCAAGATAGCACTCCAAATCAAACAGGTGTTATCATCTGTTCCCACATGTTGCTCTCAACCTTTCTGCTGGCCCCACGTCTGGTCCTGGCTCTCCTTCCCGACTGTGGGCACAGCGTGACCGCGGTGCCCTCTGTGGAGCTCAGGCCAACGCTCCCTCCCTCAAGCGGCTTCTTGTCGGGAATTTTGCCACTCTCTGGTCACAACAGTAAGAAAAGTGACATGTGAGCTACCGGGTGGGAGACTGTCAGCCTCTCAGGTACCTTCTCCATTCCTGCGGAACCTCGGAGGAAGAAGTTCCACTCGGCCTCCGTCAGCTGCCCTTGCTGGCGCATGATCTCCACGCAGAGCATGAAGCTGTAGATGAGCTTGTGCTGCTCGAAGAGCCCTCGGGAGACGTTGGTGTACGCGGTGAGGAGGGTCTGCTGCAGGAGGATGTTCAGGCGGTACTGCAGGTCATCCGCCTTCTCAGAGGTTTCAATCGTTGTGTTGAACAGCTGCAGGAGAAAGAAGATTGGACTGACTCTCGGTGAAGCAGAGACGCTTCTCCTCTCTCCCCCCATTTTTGACGTTCAGTGAACAAGGCGGTAGGCGAACACCGTGGAAAAATCTCGAATAGATCTCAACTTGGTGAGGTTTGTGTTCCGCACCATGGAGACCACTAGAGGAAAATCTGGCTCATTTCCATGTCATGTTTGTCCAGGTGTTTCCATTTTCACGGGAATTGTTTGACTGCGAGGGATGAATGGAAGCCGTCTGCTCACTCAAAAGAGACTCGTGACAGTGGGCAGTGTGGAGGCCAGAGGGCTGGGAGAGCTTTAGCATGGCCTTCTGGGAGGTCAGACTGCAGCTGGAGAGAGACACCCTGCACCCGAGGCGAGGTGGGGTAAAGAAATAACTGCTGGAACTGTTGGCTACCCCTCCCGTCGGGAGTCAGGGCTGCACCCTTTTTCCTCAAGTCTGGACTATTCTGAGCAACTTGCTAGACCTCAGCCTGAGTGCAGTGCGTGCCTCTTAGGGATGGGCCAGGAATCCCACATGGGTTCTTCCTACCTTTGCTTCAGGAAGATGCCCTCTTGGCACCCACCTCATTTTCTTGTAGCAAGATGGCCAAGGCCTTGGAGTGGCCAGTGACCATGAGTATAGTTGGGTCCTGTTAGTTGGTTGATATGCATATGAGGGTTAGTCCAACTACTAATTGAAACAACAGTAAGAGACTCCCCACATCTTACCATATGTTCCTGATGAATGCTATAAACCAGGAAAGCTAGACAATGTTAATCACATTTGAAGAAGATAAAAAAAAAGGGGAATTGTAAATAAAATGTACTTTTTCCCCCTTTTCCCTAAAGAGTTAAATGAAACAAAACTCCATTAAAAACACTAAAGAAGCTGCTTAGAAGAAATTTAAAATCCTCCAGGGCCAGGCCTTCTGGAAATAAAACTACGTGCTCAAGGTTGTACTTTCGGCTCCACATTGGCCACCTGGAGTGGGGCAAGGAGCCCTGTGAGTTAGGAATTAAACCCCGGTGGGGCTCCCGCCAGGTGTGCTGGCCTGCTGGAGCGGGCACAGTTATGCACTGCTCTGAAGAAGTAAACCTTTTGGACTGTGTGGTGTAGACGAATTTCTAAATGGTCTTATTAAATCAAAAACACGAGTCAGATATAGGGGTGAAAGCCTTGGAGAAGGATCAGGGAAATAGGGAAAGCCACAGCTAACCTCACCTCACCAACTCAGCAGCTTCCAAAATGCACTACTTCCTATCTACCTAGGCTTATATGCCTTGCTCTTCTGCCTTCTCATTGGCTTTCTCAGCCCAGCTACCTCACTTCCTCTTCCTACACAGCTCTGTCACTTTCTGTCTGTCTGTACAGACCTCCAGGTCTCTATGGTTGGTACTGGGAATAAAGGCACGAGTCACCATGCTTGGCTCTGTTTCCTAGTGTGGCCTTGAACACACGGAGCCCCTGCCTGCTCCGAGATAGGATTAAGGGCGTGTGCTACCACTGCCTGACTTCTTTGTTTACTTAAAATGGCTTGCTATTTCCTCTGCTCTCCAGGCAAACTTTATTTATTAAAGCACAGACAAAATATCACCACATTTCAGCACAAATAAAATATCACCACAGTGTGGTTATTTTCTTGAGATACCAGACCCACTTCTTAGAGTGGTCAATGACCCAGCCACATGAGGAAGACCTTACAGGTGCGCAACCTGGTCAGCTTGCAGAGGTGTGTGGCAGGCCTTTCTGGAGAAGGTGGCATTTTGTCTAGAGTCAGGGTGCTCTAGACAGTAGAGAGAGTGCTATTGGTACAATGAATCAGTGAGTTTAGGTAACGAGAAAGTGTCAGTTTGGCTGGTGTGTCCAAGGAATCAGGCACCTCTGTCGTCTACTCTGAGCCACATAGAAGGAGGAGGCCTTTGTTGTACTGTCATGGGCATGAGTGTGGAGGATTAGAGAAGTGGGGTACGCTAAATTAATCCCCATAGAAAAGGGGACAATATATGCTGTGAGCTGGTAGAGGATGGGGGAGAAAGTGGGAAGAGGCAGATTGGAGAACACAGAGTACAAGAGAGGTAAAATGACCAAGTATCTACTATAACCCGAAGCCTGCAAATAACAAAATTGTGCTCGTCTATTGGATTCCTGCTTAAATGAGTAGTTTTTAATTGCTTTTGTTATAAAGGCAAAAGCTATGGATAACTGTGGGGATGTGGATATGCTAAGCTGCTCCCCTCTAGTAAGCTTTGCACTATCTATATGAATCCCATGACATGCATGCACAGTATTTATTTTCTGACGTTTTGGCCTTTTTCCCTCCAAGCTTTTGTATGTATATAAACTGCATACTGTGCATATTCACCCCCATACTGTTTTTATAGATTTAAGCTAAAATTCGTAATTTCCTCCCACCTTCTAACTATTTAGTTAACAGATAAGAGACACAACATAGTCAGGACAGGAGGAGCAGGGAGGTGGAAGATTGGGCTAGTGAGGTGCTTGTGGGGTGAGCTCTCTGTCCCCTGAAGTCTTCAGTGAACCCAGCAGAGCTTGCTGAAGCTCCGGGACTCCGAATGCATTGGGGTAGATACTGAGAGCGGCATGGAAGACAGTGAGGCGTCCAGTCAGTCTTCCTCAGGAGAGAGCAGGTGGGGGTCAGGTGTGGATGTGAGGCGAGAGAGACCGAAATAAAACAGCACTGTCTCACAGTTTGCTCGTGAAGCAGAAAAAAGAGCAAAGGAAAGGGTCCTCCGCATCCCAGGCGGCAGCAAAGGAGGTGCCGCGTGGTGCATTCTGGGGAGGGGTGGGGGGAGACGCAGGAGCCAGCTTCGCTAAGGTGGTGCCACCCTACCAGCCCACTGCGAAGTCGGAAGAGCCAGCACAAAGTACAAAGAGATTATTTTTCATCCTCTCGTGTGTGGTGTGTTTGTGTATGTGTGTGTGAGATGTTTATGCATGAGTGTACTTATGCATGCTTCGCGTGTGTGTGAACACATGCACATATGTGAACATGCATGTGGAGACCTGAGGATGAGGTTGGGAATCATCCCCAAACACTCTTCCATCTTACTTTTTAAGGCAGGGTCTCTCAATCAAACCCAGCACTCATCGATATGGCTAATGTTGCTAGTCAGCTTGCTCCGGGGATCCCGTCTCTGCCTTCTGAGGCTGGAATTATAGGCAGGTGCCCTGTCCACCTGGCATTTGCTCTAGATTTCATTCTTGAGCAAAAATCATTTTAACCATTGCTCTATCTCCCTAACCCCTAGAGCAGTGGTTCTCAACCCTCCTGATGCTGAGACCCTTTAATAAAATTCCCCATGCCGTGGTGACCCCAAATCATAAAATTGTCGTTGCTACCTCATAACTGTAATTTTGCTACTATTATGAATTGTAATGCAAATATCTGTATTTTCTGATGGTCTTAGGGGACCCCTCTGAAAGGGTTGTTGTGGTGATAATCTAATTGTACTGAATTATTATTTTGATTGTATGTTAATAAATAAAGTTGTCTGGGAGTCAGAGCTATTAGAGCCATAGCAAGAGTGTGGCGGTGGTGGCACACACCTTTAATCCCATAGATATCTGTGTGTTCAGGGTCAGAGCTATTAGAGCCATAGCAAGAGTGTGGCGGTGGTGGCACACGCCTTTAATCCCATAAGATCTCTGTGTGTTCAGGGATACAGTCAGCATTGGAGACATATGCCTTTAAGACCTAGGGGGCTGTACATTCAGACAGTGACGAGGCAGTCATGTGTTTGGGTTTACAACCAATGAGAAGGCAGAACAACATACTTTAAAAAAACGAACCGACAGGAAGTAGGTCTCTTTTCACGAAGCTGGGACAGCAGGAGGAAGGGTGAGATTTTAGCTCTGAGCTCTGACTTCTCGGCTTTCTCTTTTACATTGTTTCTGTGTTTCTTATTTAATAAGACGGTTGGTTACATCAACATCTGGCGCCCAACGTGACAAGAATCCATTAAAAACCGCTTGGCTTGACGGCAGGTCCGCTTTCCCGCTTTCCCGCAAGGGCGGCAGGCGGTGGCAGGCGGCGGAGGAAGCGGCAGGAAGCGGCCGGCGTCTTAGTCCGAGCTGCCGGCGTCCTAGTCCGGGTAGCAACTTCTAGCCCGGGCCTAGGTCTGTGAGCAGCTTGCCTAAAGCCGGTGCTACAAACAACTCAGACCTGCCCTGCCGAACAGGGCCCTGCCTGTAAAGCCAACGCACGTGGTCGGAGCTTAAGGAAGCCAGACCCAAGCCTTGACTCGGCACAAGAGGGAACACGTGGCTGCATTTAAGCTTTAGCCGGCTACGCTTTCTTGTGCGTTCTCTCTTTCCTCTCTCTCTCTCTCTCTCTCTCTCTCTCTCTCTCTCTCTCTCTCTCTCTCTCTGGATTTACACCTGGGACACTAGGTGGCTGCTTTGAAAATCCCCTCGGATTTCTACTGTTCTACGCAGATTTGGTAAGTCATAATATATCAGATATTTTAAAGGAAACTATCTAAAAGAGAATTTTTTCCACGTTAAAAAACAAATGGGTTTTATGTGTACATTGGAAGAAAATTGGTTTTTGTTCGAAATTTTAGGCAGTCTGGCAATGGAACAACTATATAATATTAGTATTGGTGGAAATATGCACCTTATCACTATAATTATCCACATTTTAATATTTAAAAAGATAGTCAATTTAAGTGCCAGGATAACAGCTTTAGAAGAACTTGTTAAACCTGTAAAAATTCAGACAGAAGAAATTAACAGTGAAGTTGTTTCAAGTCGGGATCATAAGGTTGCAGAAAGAAAGCCTGTTTTCACACAGTCACCCTTAATTTATCCTGTAACTGTACAGCAGATGCCTGATCAAGTGGCTACACAAAATACTTGGGCTCCAATTGAAATGTTGGATTTAAAAAGGTTTAAGGAGGCAATAGTATCTTATGGCATGCATTCCCCATATGTAAAGCAAATGTTAAACACTTGGTCAACATATAATAGGATAGTACCACAGGACTGGCGGGACCTCGCACAAGGTGTTCTGGAACCCAGCCAGAGACTTCAATTTCTGACTTGGTTTAAGGAGGAGGCTAAAAACATAGAAAAACAATGGAGGGATAAAGGAGTACAAGTTTGCCAGGATCAGCTTATGGGCGAAGGCCAATATGCTTCAGCACAAGCACAATGTTTATATGATGTCCAAACCCTAATTTTATGTCGAACGGCAGCCTTGAATGCATGGGACAAAGTTGAGGAACAAGGAAAAAAATCTGAGTCATTTACAAAGGTGAAGCAAGGCCCAAAAGAGTCTTTTACAGATTTTTTACAAAGACTGGCTTCAGCAGTAAAGAGAATGGTCTCGGATTCAGAAGCTGGCAAGGCAATAATTGAATCTTTGGCCTTTGAGAATGCGAATGCAGCATGCAAAAGAATAAGCAGGCCATTAAGGGCAAGATCTGCACCTATGGAAGATTGGATTAGAGAAACAATTAATGTTGAAGCTGACGAGCATGATGATACATGGGTAGGAGAAGTAATTTCAAAAGGTTTGAGGAGTGTTAGATGTTTTGGATGTGGAAAGCAAGGACATTTGAAAAGGGACTGTAGACAGGTCATTTCCAGAAACAATGTTTCTTCAAGGAACAATGGCAACAGAATGCCCCTTCCTTCTGGAGTATGCAGAAGGTGTGGTAAGGGAAAACACTGGACCAACGAATGTAGATCAACAAAGGACAGACAGGGTAATCCTTTGCCTCAGTCTTCGGGAAACTCCCAGAGGGGCCTCAGGCAGGCCCCCAGTGCAAATCCAGTTCAAACCTTTCCGGCAGCCATAGAGGAAATGCCTGCTCTGGAGAGCGATTAAATAACCAAATGCCTA
The DNA here is from genome assembly GCF_049852395.1 of Peromyscus maniculatus bairdii. Taxonomy (NCBI): domain Eukaryota; kingdom Metazoa; phylum Chordata; class Mammalia; order Rodentia; family Cricetidae; genus Peromyscus; species Peromyscus maniculatus. The sequence goes on from NC_134854.1 coordinate 95,129,640, forward strand.
TTGGAATAAATCATGCTGGTCAGAATGATGAAACAGAGAGAATAGAAAATTCAGGAGAAAACATAAAGAAAATTTTTTGGCAAACTTCTATTAATGAACAAAGACCAAAATTAACGATAAAAATAAATGGTGTTTTGTTGTCTGGTCTGGTAGACACAGGTGCGGACGTTACCATAATAGCACCAGAATTTTGGCATCCAACTTGGCCTCTTCAGGAGGTAAACGTTCAACTGTTAGGAATTGGGACATTATCTCAGGTGAAACAGAGTGCAAGATGGCTCGAATGTATAGGTCCAGAAGGACAGAGAGGAAAATTAAAACCATATGTGGCTAACATAACTATGAACCTGTGGGGTCGAGACTTGTTGCAACAATGGAATACTCAGATTAACATCCCTCCAATCTCAGAAACAAATCATAAACTAGCACATGTTACTGAGAGAAATATTAGAAGATATTGTTCTAATGAGTGGTCACCAGCCATCCATATTATACAAGAACAGGGCACAATAACTGATGATCTTCCAAAGACACCAACAGCTCTACCTTTAAAATGGTTAACAGACAAGCCTGTATGGGTCCAGCAATGGCCTTTAACAACAGAGAAACTCCAGGCTTTAGAAGAGCTGGTAGAAGAACAGTTAAATGCTCAGCATATTGAAGAATCAACCAGCCCTTGGAATTCTCCTGTATTTGTTATTAAAAAGAAATCTGGTAAATGGAGAATGGTAACAGACCTTAGAGCAATTAACAAAGTAATTCAGCCAATGGGCTCTCTACAATCTGGGATGCCTTTGCCTACTCTGTTACCAAAAGGATGGCCTCTCATAGTTATTGATTTAAAAGACTGTTTCTTTTCAATACCCTTACAAGAAAAAGACAAAGAAAGATTTGCTTTTACAGTGCCTACTTATAATAATTCTCAACCGGTTAAAAGATTTCAATGGAGGGTCCTCCCACAGGGAATGTTGAATAGCCCAACTCTGTGCCAATATTTTGTACAACAGCCATTGGAAGTGATACGTAAAAAATTTCCTAAATCTATAATTTATCATTATATGGACGATATTTTACTAGCTGACTCAAATGCAGATTCTTTAGAAATAATGTTTGAAGAAGTAAAGAAAATTTTGCCTCGCTGGGGATTACAAATTGCTCCTGAAAAGATACAAAGAGGAGATTCTATTAATTATTTAGGATATAAAATAGAGCTACAAAAAATTAGACCCCAAAAGGTGCAAATTCGGAGAGATAGACTACAGACTCTTAATGACTTTCAAAGATTATTTGGAGATATTTCTCATCTACGAACTATTGTTGGGGTAAAAAATGATGAACTGACTAATTTGTTCAAAACCTTAGAAGGTGACAAGGACTTAAATAGTCCAAGAGAATTATCACCTGAAGCTGAGAAAGAATTAGCCTTGGTAGAAAAGAAAGTGCATGAAGGACACGTGAATCGTATTGATCCAAAGCTGGATTGCATTTTGGTTATCTTACCTTCTAGGCGTTCTCCTACTGGAATATTAATGCAGAGGGAAGATATTATATTGGAATGGATATTTTTACCAAATAAACCAAATAAAAAATTAAAAACTTATGTGGAAAAAATCTCTGACTTGATTTACAAAGGAAAAATGAGACTTCGTCAATTAGCAGGCATAGACCCAGCAGAAATTGTCGTACCATTAACTAAGGAGGACATTGAAAAATTATGGACAGAAAGTGAACCTTGGCAAAGAGCTTGCAGTAATTTTTTGGGAGAAATTAACAGCAAATATCCCAAAAGCAATAGAATTGATCTTATAAAGAGAGCTGATTGGATCTTGCCTCGAATTGTACGGCAAAAACCCATATCTGGAGTTCGTACATTTTATACAGATGCCAACAAAGAAGGAAAGGCAGGTTACAAATCAGAAAATTTAAGTAAAGTGGTTCAAAGTCCGTATAATTCAGTTCAAAAATCAGAATTGTATGCTATTCTGTTGGTATTAATGGATTTTTCAGAACCTCTCAACATAGTAACTGACTCTCAGTATGCTGAAAGAGTGGTGTTACATATTGAGACTGCAGAATTTATCCCTGATGCTTCAGAATTAACTTCACTATTTATTCAATTACAAGATACAATCAGGAAAAGGAATCATCCTTTATATATAACTCACATTCGATCCCATACTGGTCTGCCAGGCCCTCTAGCACAAGGCAATGATGAAATTGATAAATTATTGATAGGAAATGTGCTGGAGGCCTCAGAATTTCATAAAAAACATCACGTTAATAGTAAAGGTTTAAAAAAGGATTTTTCCATAACCTGGCAACAAGCCAAAGAAATAGTAAAGAAATGTCCTACTTGTTCCTTCTACAATCAGACGCCATTACCAGCAGGATGTAACCCAAAGGGTACTCAGAGAAATGAAATCTGGCAGATGGACGTGTTTCACTTTGCAGAATTTGGAAAATTGAAATATGTACACCACACTATCGATACTTATTCAGGATTTCAATGGGCAACTGCTTTGAGTTCTGAAAAAGCTGATTCTGTAATCACTCATTTGCTAGAAGTTATGGCCATCATGGGTATACCTGCACAAATCAAAACTGACAATGCTCCATCATATGTCTCTGTTAAAATGAAACAGTTTTTTGCTTATTACAATATAAAGCATATTACAGGCATACCACATAATCCTACAGGTCAAGCAGTTATAGAAAGATCAAACAGAACTCTAAAGGATATGCTAAATAAACAGAAATGGGTAACAAAAACCCCCAGAAATAGACTGCATAATGCTCTTCTAACTTTGAATTTTCTGAATGCCAATGAGAAAGGAACAACAGCTGCAGAGAGACATTGGATAATAGAAAAAACTACAGAATTAAATCAGCCTATATACTTTAAGGATGTGCTGACCTCAGAATGGAAACCAGGGTATGTATTACATTGGGGACGTGGTTTTGCTTTTGTTTCTACAGGAGAAGATAAGCTGTGGGTACCATCAAAATTGATAAAGGTTCGATTTGAACAAGAAAGACCTCTTAATTAGAGGAGGTGATAGTTCATCAACCAGCATGAACATCCAATTTAAACTAACTTGTATCAATAAAACATGCCTTTTCATTTCATCAGATAATAACTTGCCAAAAAGGAACATCCCCAAAATTAGTCTTGGGGAAAGGTTTTTGTTTTTGTCTTTTAGGAGAATGAAGGTTAAGGAATCTGAAGAACACTGGACAAATGAGACAACTGAAGAAAAGGGACAAATCATCTATCCCAAGAAACAGAGTGAAACGGTGTATGGGTATATATTATCTAAAAAATTTTTATGTCTTCCTAAATGTTTGTTTCTGCTTTTCTCTAAAGATTTAACGCTCTTGGTTTTCTAATAGTCCCAGTTCAATTAAAATTTAAAGCTGACTTTGGAGTTGGAGAATGGCTCTCTCCTTCTTTAAAATCAAGCATGTTGTTAAAAGGAAAATGCAAACTCCCTGTATCATGCCAGAATAAGAGCCATCTTCTGCTATGGTACAGGACAAAAGCAAAATTAATTAAGGGACTATTCTATTACTAATCTCAACTCTTTGATTCTATTCTGATTCTTTAAACTTTTCTCAAAGTATAAATTTTATATCAAAATTTACAAGATTAATATATATATATATATACATTTTAAACTTTGTTAAGATATGAATGGTCACATAGAGTACTAACTAATTCTAGAAAAAAGGCTAGCTGCATATATATGTTTTTGTGTTCGAGTCTCTTATCAGTTTTCTGCAGGAAATCATGGCCAGGCCTAACATCAACTGAAGTCTCCAGAAAGAAGATGGGGCCCCACAACAACAACAATTCCACGTGGACAATAATAATATCATTAAGCTGACAAACATCATCCATAGATTAGCTTTGAACTATAAGATGCTCAGAGCAAATTTGAGATGACTAGCTGAGATGATCCAGTCTCAAAGACTACTTGAATAAGGACTTGAGATAAACCCTGAACTTTGGCATTATACACAGACTGGATAATGAAGGATATAGTTACCTCTCTTAGAATTTGACAATTAACCTAAAATTTTTCTTTCAGGATAAAGAAAACTTCGCCCATACCCAGCAGGAAGCAATTTTAAGAATACGACGCCCACATTCCCAAAGAGGTGGTGTGGGGCGGGTGGTTTTTTGGTCTTTTTAATGGGTTTTGGGTCTGGGATAATTTTCAGTATTTAGGGGGGTTGGTTACAAGTTATTGTCAAGGGTTAGGAAAAAGGCTAAGCAAAGGAGATTAGATTTAAGGTTCTTGTTTAAAAAAAAAAAGAGAAAGAAAGAAAAGAAAAAGACAATTACTAGTTTTAAATACTTTACATTGGATTGAATTGTTTTATATTGTACACAAATTTGAAACTGATATTGTTAGAAAATGCTATATGTATATTTCTAATTGTATTTATTCCATCCATTTAACAATGTAATGCAAATTTCTGATCCTTGAATGTTATTATTATCAACTATTAGGATATAAAGAAATGAAAGCTAGTAGTTAGACATTATCATAGAACTTGTAGTCATATTAGATATGTTTTAAAAATTGAGCAGAGATGTTTTAGACAGGTCATCTTCAAACCCTTCAGAGATCTACAGAATATGGCATTTAAAATGTTTTAATAACTTAGAAAATTTTTCTTTTTTGAGACATGTCGGCTCCTGGCAGTACCAATCTACTTTAGAGAAAATATGGGCATTGAAGAAACTGCATATGGAGTCAACTTTCATTCTGGCAAAAGTTAGCCACTGGACAACAAAGTATCCTCGAATCAACAGGACAAAATGGACAGACAGATCACGAAACAAGGGACTACTGATTCTTGCCAAAACAAGTGTGGTTATGGCTTTATCAAAAGGCATCTTCTGAGGCCAGGACAATATGGCCCCATCCCTGAAGTGGCCTTCGCATCTGGAAAAGGTACAGTGCCCTTTTCTTCGAAGGCAGCTTAACAGGCAGAGGACCGATGGATTCTGTTGTACAATGGAACAGCAGCTGAAAGCTCATGCCTCTCAAAAGTAGACTGGCATTTAATAGAGGGATGTGGAGAAGAAGGGGATGCTGAGATGAAGCCATATATACACAGCCAAGAAGAATGGACAGCTGAATTAAAAAACTGTCAACAATTTCCAGAATTTAAAATCCTGAATCATGACAGGACACTAGTGGAATTCAGGTGTTTCTGGTACGTGGACTGCTCTCACCCAATGTGAGGTTGAACTGTTGACCTTGTGTACATCCTACTTCACAAATGAGTCTGTCAGATACACTAAGCCTGTAGGCTGAAGATGATGCCCCAACACTGCGGAGGAACCTCAGGTGACTGCCCAGGCAGCTGGCTCTTTCTGTCAACTCACAAAATTTTTTGGAAGTTGCTTGCATGCACTTCCTGTTTTTATTTTTGTTAGCTAATATTATTCCCTTCTTGGGTCTCTGAGGGAGTTGAAGATTAGTTAGTTATGGTTGAAGATTAGTTAGTTATAGTTGAACATTAATTAGGATAGAAAGTACATTAGATACATCTTGGAATTACCAAAATAGGATAGATAATGGAATTATTTTCTCTGATTTGTCAAATACCTGTTTAGGTATTTATTACTTGTATATATTGTATATAGTTATTGTACTTTTGTATATAGTTTTTCTTTTGTTAGTTATAACCTTTTGCTTTCTTTTTCTTTTTATTAAAATAGAAAAGGGGAAATGTGGTGATAATCTAATTGTACTGAATTATTATTTTGATTGTATGTTAATAAATAAAGTTGTCTGGGAGTCAGAGCTATTAGAGCCATAGCAAGAGTGTGGCGGTGGTGGCACACGCCTTTAATCCCATAGATATCTGTGTGTTCAGGGTCAGAGCTATTAGAGCCATAGCAAGAGTGTGGCGGTGGTGGCACACGCCTTTAATCCCATAAGATCTCTGTGTGTTCAGGGATACAGTCAGCATTGGAGACATATGCCTTTAAGACCTAGGGGGCTGTACATTCAGACAGTGACGAGGCAGTCATGTGTTTGGGTTTACAACCAATGAGAAGGCAGAACAACATACTTTAAAAAAACGAACCGACAGGAAGTAGGTCTCTTTTCGCGAAGCTGGGACAGCAGGAGGAAGGGTGAGATTTTAGCTCTGAGCTCTGACTTCTCGGCTTTCTCTTTTACATTGTTTCTGTGTTTCTTATTTAATAAGACGGTTGGTTACATCAACAGGTTGTCGGTCCTCCAGAGGGGTCGTGACCCACAGGCTGAGAACCACGGCCCTAAAGTGCTTCTTAACACAAAAGGCAGCAGATCAGGGGGAAAGCAAGCAAGCTAGTTAGTTGAGAAAGAGGGAGAAAATTGGCCTTGCCAAGCTCAGTCCTCCTCTTCCTCTATAGCACCCTGCACACAATGGACACCGGACTCCTTAGGTGATCTGGTGGATGGGACCACTCTTGAACTCTGTGTCTGCACCCCAAGTCCTGGAGGACTTCACCCCTAAACTTGATTCACGGCTTGGCAAAGGTGTGAATAACCCGCTTCAAAGGGAAGACACACCAACAAGGCCGTCACCTGTTTAAAATACTTCAGCGAATACTGATACATGGGATCGATTTCGGAGAGGCTGGCGATGACGAAGTACATCACGGAGCCCTGGGTGGCCACTGGGCGGTACTTCTCTCGCGCCACGTTGATCATCAGCTCTGTGGACTCTGCCTCCTTCAGCCTGGTTTTGATGGCGCCCGAAGTGATCTGAATAAACATGCAACAAGTTCTTAGTGATCTGCTTCTGAAAAATAGTGAGGATTTGGGAATGCATCCAATTCAGTCTAGGAAAGAAATAAGGATAAAGCCAGGCCATAGTGGTAATTTCAACATTTGGGAGGCAGAGGCAGGCAGAGCTCTTAGTTTGATGTCAGCCTCGTCTACAGAGCAAATTCCAGGGACAGCCAGGGCTACACAGAGACCCCGTCTGGAGAAAAAATAAAAAGAAATAAGAATGGAATGAGTTAGTGATTATAACAAGGGGACATTGATGTAAAGGTGCATTGGAAGAGGCTCTGGACTCAGTGACATTCTTCTGACTGAGTTGACCCTGGCTCTTTGCAGTTAGGAGACTAGGAAAGACAGTGGACAGTTTCAGAAGTCGCGAGGAGGGCTAGGATGGAGCTCAGGGTAGAGTTCTTGATGTGTAGAGACTCAGTTCCGAGAACGTTATAGGCAACCACTGGACTAGTAGTGAGGCCAGTAGGTTCTTTTTTTTTTTTTTTAATTAAATTTTTTCATTCATTTAACATACCAACGACAGGTTTCCTTCCCCCCTCTCTTCCTGTTCCCTCCCCCCACTGCCCATCTATCTCCTCCTCCCATCCATTCCTCCTCCGTTCAGAAAGGGGCAGGCCTCCCATGGGAGTCAATAAAGCATGCCATATCACATTGAGGCAGGACCAAGCTCCTCCCCCTGCATCAAGGCTAGGTGAGGCATCCCTGCATGGGGAATAGGTTTCAAAAAGCCAGGGACAGGTCCTGATCCCACAGCTAGGGCCCCACAAACAGACCAAGCTATACAACTGTTATTCACATGCAGAGGGCCCAGGTCGGACCCCTGCAGGCTCCCTAGCTGTCGGTCCAGAGTCCATGAGCTCAGGTCAGCTGTCTCTGTGGGTTTCCCTGTCATGATATTGACCACCACAGCCTACTCCCTACCCCTCTCTGCTCATACAGTCCCTCCTCCCTCTCATCAACTGGACTCCTGGAGCTCAGCCCAGTGTTTGGTTGTGGATCTCTGCATCTGCTTCCATCAGTTACTGGATGAAAGCTCTCTGTTGACAATTAGGGTAGTCACCATTCTGATTACAGGGGAAGGCCAGTTCAGGCACCCTCTCCACTACTGCTAGGAGTTTTAGCTGGGGTCATCCTTATGGATTCCTGGGAGTTTCTCTGGCACCAGGTTTCTCCCTAACTCCCAAATGGTGCAATCTTATCAAGATAGCTCTTTCATTGCTCTCCCCCTTGGTCGGGTCCCCAATTCGATCCCTCATGTTCTCATCCCCGTATCCTCTCCTCTCCACTCCCCTCTCCCCCAGTTTATCCAGGAGACCTTCACTATTTCCCCTTCCTGGGGTCCTCCAGGCATGTCTTTATTAGAGTCCTCCTTGTTAGCTAGCTTCTCTGGGGCTGTGGATTGTAGCCTGGTTATCCTTTGCTTTACATCTACTATCCACTTTTGAGTGAGCGCATACCATGCTTGTCTTTCTGGATCTGGGTTACCTCACTCAGGATGATTTTTTCTAGTTTCATCCATTTGCCTGCAAATTTCATGATGTCATTTTTTTTTTAACAGCTGAGAAATGCTTCATTGTGTAAATGTACCACATTTTCTTTATTCATTCTTTGGTTGAGGGGGATCTAGGTTGTTTCCAGGTTCTGGTTATTATGAATAACACTGCTATGAATATAGTTGAGCAAGTGTCCTTGTGGTGTGATTGATCATCTTTTGGGTATGCGCCCAAGCTTCCTTTGGGTATATGCCCAAGTTTTCCTTCTAGTACTTTCTGTAGGGCTGGATTTGTGGATAGATATTGTTTAAATCTGGTTTTGTCATGAAATATCTCATTTTTCCATCTATGGCATTTGAAAGTTTTGCTAGAAGTACTCTATGTGTCCCTAGCAATTTACAGATGGTCTACTCTTGCTTCGAAGACCATGTAGGACCCTCAGATGGTGAAGCTATGACATATTCAAACTTTTATTTTATTTCTATTTTATGTATATGTGTGCTTTGCCTGCATGTGTGTCTGTGCATCCCCTGTGTGCAGTGCTGGCAGATGCCAGAAGAAGGCGCTGGGTCCCCTGGAACAGGAGTGACAGATGGTTGTTAGTCATCATGTGGGTGCTGCAATTCAAACCTGGGCCCTTGGAAGACTGGGTCTTTTGGAATAGCAGGTATTTGAGCCACAAGGGAGCCATCCAGGCTCCTAAACTATGACTTTTGAATCCACACATTTCTTGTTTTGAGACTGAGTGTCCTTACATAGCCCAGACTCCTCTGTAATTCATCATAGTCCAGGTTGGCATTCAATTTTTGACGCTCCTGCCTCTGCCTCTTGAACGCTGGGACAGGCCTATACTGTCGTGGATGGATGCACACACTCACTGAACACTGAGACTGTCACTTACCTTTGAGTCCTGGAGTGTATCAATGAGTTCTTCGTTATCCAGAATGTTCCCCTCGGATGTAAAGAGCAGTTTCAGGATTTTGTCTTCTATAGATTTCAGCTGGTTTTTATCACTATTGATCCTCACAATGAGCTTGATTCGCTGTTCCTCCAACTCAGGTTTTTCAAGCCGCACCACATCGCTAGAACCGAAGTTGGAAGAGCTGGATTACAACTTGGTCAGCTCCCCTAAGTCGCTGCTGTTTCCTTTCCTGTATATAACTGTTTTTTTCCTGAGTATTCTGTAACCGGGCATTGGGAGTGCTATGTAGCTGAATCTGAAATCGCAATATCCCTGTTTGCTGGGTTGGTATGATGGCTCTTCAGAGAACTGCATGCCAGTCATTTATTTAGTTTTATATGTATTTAGTGTGTGTGTGTGTGTGTGTGTGTGTGTGTGTGTGTGCAGATGGAGGCCAGATGATGACCTCTGGTGGTTTTCCTCAGTAATGCTACCTAACTTATTTTGAGACTGGCCTCGTTGGCCTGGACCTCACCATGGGCTAGGCTGGCTGACTGAAGACCTCCAGGCATCTGCCTATCTCTACCTTCCCAGTGCTGGGATAACAAGCATGGGTCACCACACCTGGTTTTTTATGTGAGTTCTGGGATCTGAACTGAAGTCCCAGGGGCCTCAGAGACAGCTTAGCAGGTAAAGGCTCTTGGTACCAAGGCTGATGACCTGAGCTCAATTCCTGGAACCCACATAAGGAAAAGAGATTACTAATGCTGACAGGTGGTTCTCTGACTTCTACACGAGCTCTATGGTCCAGTGCATGTGATACTCCTGACTAAATAATAAATAAATAAATAAATAAATAAATAAATAAATAAATAAATAAATATAAAAAACTGAACTGAGGTCGCTATGCTTGTCCATCAAGCACTCTGTGGACTGAGCTGCCTCCCCAGGCCCGAATGTCAGTTCTGATTATTTTTTCCACCACAGTTCTCACAGCATCTGCTCATCTGGAGGGAACCACATTACCACTCTGATCATTCAGTTTCTTTTTTTTTTTAAATGTATTTTATGTATATTGGTGTGAAGGTGTCAGAACCCTGGAGTTACAAACAGTTGTGAGCTGCCATGTGGGTGCTAGGAATTAAACCCAGGTCCGCTGGAGGAGCAGCCAGTGCTCCTAATCACTGAGCCACCTCTCCAACCCCCTGATCATTCAATTTCATTCACTAACACTCATCTATGCCAAGCCAAACAGAGGAAGCCGAACATTTTAGACAGGAGTAAAAAAAAAAAATGTGGATACAGGATGTTATGAAACATTACCACCTCAAAGAAGCAATTCTTTTATATAAATATTATATGAATTTATTCTTATAACAGAGCAAAAGATGAAAAGATTTCAGTTCTGTTTTGTCAGCTCCATCTCCACATCTGACGTCCTCCTTAGAGGTAACCATGGTTTGAGAGGCATCCTTCTAAAGCCCTTCCTCTGGATGGGCCACTGTGATGACTCAGCAGTTAAAGGTGCCTGCTGCTGAGCCTGGAGACTTGAGGTCAATCCCTGGGACCCATGGGGTGGACAGAGAGCACCAACTCCTGTGGTTGTCCTTTGAGTGGTGGTATAAGGGTGCACACAACACATGCATCCATTGTAACTAATGTGATAAAATAGTAAAGCACTGTGTACACGGTATAAATGTACAACATGATAAACATAAACTAAAACAATAAAATCTTAGATGCATGGTTATATGCACACAGACATGGAATAAGTCCAATGATATTTAGCAATCTAAAATAATATTACAGATAGTGCTTACATTTGATCACATTTAAAAGACCCTCTGTTTAGTGGTGAATTTGAGAAGGACTGATATATCTCTTCTGGAGATTCATTCTATTGTTTGTTTTTCTTTGTCAAAACTTCTAAACAATGGCTAGAAAGGTGGCTCAGTGGTTAAGAGTGCATACTACTCTTGCAGAAGACCTGAGTTTTGCTCCCAGCACCCTTAGTGGGTGGCTTATAACCTTCTGTAACTCCAGCTCTGTGGGATCTGATGCCATCTTCTGGCCTCTGAAGGCACCTGCACTCAAGTGCAGATACACAGAGACAAACACGCATGCAAATGATTAAATATAAAAAACTAAATCTCAAAACACCCTTCTAAACAAAACATTATGAAACCCATGACCATAATCCAGCTTCCCACACATACTCTCTCCCGGTTACCTTAGCAACTGATCCTCCAGACCTGATTTAGTTACAGTGAAATTGATGATGGTGACTTTAATGCACACCTGGAAGACAAGCATGGTGGACTTGAGTGCCTAAGTCAGCTGGTATAACAAGATGGGCTTTCTTTATAGGACTAGGATTCCCTGTTGTCTGGGAAGATGCAGAAGTCTCAAGTCTGATCATGCACATGACTACCCACATACCCCAAGCATAAAGTGGCTGTGAAAATTCAATGATTTCAGGATTCAATTCGTGATTTTCTCTTCCAGTAGGAGTGGTAACCTTGCTCCTCCCCTCTTCCCCATACCCAGGATCCTACAGGATAGTTTAAGAATTGATGAGCCAGAAAGGGTTAGCAGCAGCCTTTTAGAATCAACAACTTTGGTTTGAATTTCAGCTGCACCCTTCAGTGGTTGCATGATGTTGGGCAAGCCTTTCATATCTGTCAAGCTTTTGCTTCTGATAGCTATAAGGAATTTATAAGGGTGTCTGTGGGGACTGAACGAGGTAATAAAATCACTCATTTATAGATGGTGACTTGCACATAATGTCTTTGTTCAAAAGAAGCTTTATTTGTAATAAAATGAGCTACTTTACTTCTTTCATTTCATCATAACATTTTTATGGGAAACTATTATGGTACTATCACATTATTCAGACTTCACTTAAATAAATCAATGGCAAAGAGAAGGAAAAAGATAATACCTTCTGCCAAGTCTAACAACTTCTACTGGACCTCTGGCCAATGATTCTCTAAATTCACCCAGTCACTAGAGTTTTCCGATTTTATTTGGGAGTATAGGACATTGGTGTTTGCACAGTGCTATGAGACAGGTCGTTGTTGTGGGGACTGACTGGGTGGCGCACTTGTGTCCTACGGAAGGTAAGGAGGGTGGCAAAGGGAGAGAACGGGGAGCAGGAGAGGTTGTTAGCTGATCCCTGCACGTGGGAGCCCACCAAGCTTTGGAGAATCATCACACATAATTCAGCTGGGTGAAAAGTTCCAGACTAGCAGCTCATACATACCTCAGGCAGGTAGTGTGGATTCGGCATTTTGGTTGTCATATAAAACCTGAAACTCTTGTCATAATCGATGTCCGAATCTCCAAGGCGGATGAGTAGTCTTCCGCCACTCATGAAAGTTTGTTTTAAAAGAATGGGTTCCAGGGCTGGATCCAGGACTTCTCTGAGCTTAAAAATGGAAACAAACCATGAAAAAAGCAAGGATTTGAAAATAGATGCCACCAACTTGACATTTAAGGGCCTCAAGATTTACTTTGAATAAGTACTTTTCTTGGTGATCATGTATTTTCCTAATATCCTTACCTTACCTCTAACAGTACATGTTTTCTGAGTGTTTATCAGTTGTATAAGTGAATAAGAGCACACAAAGGGAATGCATTTATTTAGAATAACCTCACATGCTACTCATTCCTATGAGAAATAAGCTAAGAGAGGAACACGATGGGATATCACTGCTGGGTGATCCACTCCTCAGCTGTCTGTACACAAGTAGATCTATGTGGTGATACACTTTTCTGAAAATTCCTCTTGATCTCAAAGAGACTGAACTTTTGCTATACCTTGTAGCCAAGTAAATAATCTGCCTTGAGATCATTTAAGATTGTATACTTAATTGGTAAGGTCTTGGCTTAGTGGGAGACCCTGTTTCAAAAATCAAGGTGTAGATTGATAGAGGAAGACATCCCAGGTCAATCTCTGGCCGCCGCATGCATGCACAACACGTGAACCACATCTTCCCCAGCCTCTGCACAAAATACTGAGATAGACAAAATTGATTACACACTCTTACACAGGTAGGGACAAAGTCTGAGAGAACTGCTGTAGCAAATACAGAGAGGATCTAAGAATGAGCACCGTGGTCATGACTTTAAGGCCTGGAGAGCAGGGAAGGGCCAGGTGGAGCATCCTGTCATCGAATGGGAGCCTGACTCCCAAGTGTGCTCTGCTGTGGATAAAGGGCTCTCCCTCACAGGGGACAACACTGTGGAAGGGATTCTTGTCCTCTGCTGTGAAAGAGGACAGTCCCTGGGACCCCATGTGTCTCAAAGTAAACACAGGGTTGAGAGCATAGCTTGGAGCTAATATAACTGTGCCAAAATCTTCTAGAGACTTCTCTGTCACATGACTTCAGGGTTCAAGGCAGGGCCTGAGATTCATTCTGGCACCTTCTCTGTGTCGGTCAAAGCTTGCTGCACTGAGGCCCTGGTACTCTATGTGGCTCCAATGGGGAGTATTGTAACTCATTTGAGATTTTCTGAGCAGTCAAGACTGCTCAGATAGTTCAACCTCTTACTGCCTCAGTTTCTCCATTGGAAGAATGGGATAATAACAGTAACTGTCTGGTAAGGTTGGAGTGAGGATTAATAAGTTAGGATACTGAGATTTTGACTGTTTGGTTCGCATTTTGACTCTTTGGTTCCCACAAATATTAGCAATGACATATTATTATTGGTCCCTGTTACCATGCAAGGGCTGCCGCTAAATTTCCCCAGGTCAATATCATTTCTGAGCACCTTTTGTGCTGTATCAGAGATACTTCTACAAGGGATTGAAGTGGTCACAGCCCATGCTTTTGTTTATTCCTTCTTCCTTTAAAAAAACGGAATGGCAAATTAGGGAAGCAAAGTGTCATTAGGCAATTAATTGTTGTGTGATATCTGGATCGCATTCTGACAGTGAAGTTTGTTTTGAATCAGAGGGTGGAGCTAGCTACTAGCTGGCCAGCATTAATCATAGAGGTTTTGGAGGACTGAGGACAGATAGAGAGACAGAAAGTAGTAGGGTGGGGCTTAGAGGGGGGGTCTTAGCCCTTTTGAATGGAGGAATGACAGAGATAGGAGGTCACTGGTTGTTTCTCTGCTCTTTTTCTGATCACCCAGGTTCTTACCCTGATATCTGACTCCCGAGTTTTTTTTGATAAGGATAAACACATCAGGCGATCTTCTTGGCGCCTGAGTCCCCTTGCCCTGGAGACCTCCTTGCTGGGTTGAGCTCAGACAGAAATGACAGCTTAAATCTCACCCTCACTAGGCTCTGTGCCGGTTAGTTTGTATTGTTAACTACCTAGAGTCGTCTGAGGAGAGGCAGCCTCAGTTGAGGAATTGCCTAGATCAGATTGGCCTGTGGGCATGTCTGTGGGACACTGTCTTAATGACTGATTGATGCTGGAGGGTCCAGCCATCCATGGGAAGGTGATTCTGGGCTGTATTAACAAAACTAACTGAGTCAGTGAAGGAGCCCAAAAGTAGCGTTCTCATGGTCCCTGCCCTGCCCTTCCTCAGTGATGGACTGTGACTTGGAAGTGTAAGTCAAAAACATCCTTTCCTCCCGGAGCTGCTTTTTGTCAGAGTGTCTTATCCCAGCCAGAGGATGAAAGTAGAGCGGGATCATACCCCCGCTCCCATTGGCTGTCTTTGTACCCCGCGTGTTCTTTCAAAGCTTTTGCTTGAGAGATCTCTTCCTCCCCTCACTTCTTTTCTTTGTTTACTATCTTTGTCCCCAACGAGTCTATCTGCTATCAAAGACAGGAACTCTGTCTATATTGTTCGCAGTTTGTTCTCAGAGGTGTGTGGAATGAGTGAACAATGTAAACAATATTAATCTTGGAGTGATACATCTCCCAGTGGAACATTTTAACTCAATGAGCCACCCCTCCGGGGGCTGGGAACTTAGCTCAGGTGGTAGAGTATACGCCCATTGTGCCCAAAGTCCCAGGTTCTAGCCCCAGCACTGTAGAAACCAGCTGTGATAGCCCAATCTGTAATTCCAGCATTCGGGAGGTAGAGGCAAGTGGACCGAGAGTTCAAGGCAATTTTTTGCTACATAATAAGTTTGAGACCAGCCTGTGTACATGAGACTTGTCTCAAAAAAAAATAAAACAAAACAAAAAAAAATGGTTCCTTTTTATTAGTCATCAATTTAATCTGACCTTATGCCCAAGTAGAAATAATGATTACATCTACTGGAAATGATTCGTGGTTCATCATTAGTGTGTGGCGTGTATGTAGACAAAGATTCCTACTGTCATTATTGCTTTGAATTTTCTGTCCTTTAAGGCCTGCAATGAGGCCTGGGAATGAGCAGTGTTGGGAAGTAGAGACTCAGCTACAAAATAATGGAGCAAAAATCCCTTCAATCAACAGATTCCAGCTCATCTCATGGGAGAATGTGCTGCTTGAGCAGCGACTGGTTTGACCAGCTTGCAAATGGACTTGACCAGTGTCCTTCCCATGTGCAGGTGTGGTCTACTGGCCTGTGTACAGCATTCCAGACATCGGATACCTAGGGACTAACAGGGGATGGTAAAGCAGAAGCCGAACCTCTTCCAGTAAGACAGGCAAGCCCAGGCGGATGGAGTTTTCCAGGGTGCGTAAGAAGTTGGAGTCTGTAAGCTTGATGATCTTCAGGCCACTTTTACTTTCCTTGTTCCGTATCCAGCGGTTGGCCTGTGAGAGAAAACACACAGAAGGCCCTTGCTGCTGAGTGAAACAAAGGTCGGGAAAGGGGACGTTTCTAGAATAAAGTTTAGAGATATTGTTCAACTAAACTGGAGACATAAAAATAAACCCCCCAAACGAAACAAAAGTTCCTCTTCCTAGTAAAAACATTTTTTTAAGTCTAATGTTTGAGATTCCTCTTTTTGTCCAAATTTAAAACAGAGGAGGAAAAGCGCCACCTAGGACAGCCCAGGCTCCCGGCATTCAGGTTCTGTGACTTTTGCTGGCGCTTCCTGTTCTAGAGCCCACACAGCATTTAGGAAGCCAGACAGCAGGAGTCTGTAAATTGAAGGCAGGCTTGCCCCCAATTCCATCTATTCTGACTTCACCCCAACTCCCCAGGCTTTTTAGGGTCAAAGGACTCATGATCACAAATTTCTGTCAATATATATGCTCCCTAATAGAAAATGAAAAACTGACGGCCATCCTTTTAAACAAAACCAGTCAAAATGAAGAATGGAGAGCTCTTGTGTGGGTCCCTCTGACTTTTCACAAAACTGACCACTTCCGTAAGGCGAGGGACTCGGGGTAGAAGACTTCTCAACTCCCTAGGTCTAAGTGTCCATGGCCTTTCAAGTCTGTTAGGATCCTCTCCTACATGTTATCACAGACAGGTAAATATTCAGCAGAGGGCCACCCTGTCACAAGTGTTTGTTACACACCTGATCTTGGGGATCAATCATCAAAGGCCACCTTCTCCCCTGAGTCACCAAAATGCCATTTTCAGTTGATATCAAGTCTCTGGGCAGTCCGTCTGCGTTCCACTGCCGGATTTCGTAGGGATCTCCAAGAATGTTAATGAGACTGAAGGCTGGGTCAATCGGGATATCCAGGGACAGGCAAGACTCGATCCAGCACTCTATAAGCTGTGCAAGGAGGAACATTCAATGCATCTCGAGAGCAGCAGGAAGCCAGTTGCTGGGAGAGCTATGACCTACTGATCTCCAAGGTGGACAAGGAAGTAGGAAGTGCCCTAAAAACCAAGGGTCTATTGCCAGAATGGTGTCTTTAGCTATAACTTCGGGCAGGTTAGCTCCTGTGTGGATTTCAGTTTCCTCATGAGAAGAAGAATAGGGTTCTTACTGATGGCTGTAAGTACTACTGCATGATACAGAACTGTCTTTCCCTTCCTCCCCAACAAAGGACCATTCACACCGAATCAGAGGACCCCTGAGTACTTCCCGAGTCTCGGTGACTCTTAGACCAGGTTCTACTGCTCATGGAGGTGAACATTTTTAGGAAGTTATTTCATAAAAAAAAAAAAAAAAATGACTATGCAATTCTTCCTTGTGGTGGTAATCTAATTGTACTGAAATGTGATTTTGATTGTATGTTAATAAATAAAATTGTCCGGGGGTCAGAGCTATTAGAGCCATAGCAAGAGTGTGGCGGTGGTGGCACACGCCTTTAATCCCATAGATCTCTGTGTGTTCAGGGATATAGCCCGCATTGGAGACATATGCCTTTAAGACCTAGGGGGCTGTACATTCAGACAGTGACGAGGCCGTCACATGTTTGGGTTTACAACCAATGAGAAGGCAGAACAATAATACTATAAAAAAGGCGTACAGACAGGAAGTAGCTCTCTTTCGCGAAGCTGGGACAGCAGGAGGAAGGGTGAGATTTTAGCTCTGAGCTCTGACCTCTCGGCTTTCTCTTTTACATTGTTTCTGTGTTTCTTATTTAATAAGACAGTTAGTTACATCAATATCTGGCGCCCAACGTGACAAGAATCCATTAAAAACCGCTTGGCTTCACGGCAGGTCCGCTTTCCCACAAGGGCGGCAGGCGGCGGAGGAAGTGGCAGGAAGCGGCCAGCGTCCTAGTCCGAGCTGCCGGCTTCCTAGTCTGAGCTGCCGGGTGGCAGCTTCTAGCCCGGGCCTTTATATATAACTCACATTTGATCCCATACTGGTCTGCCAGGCCCTCTAGCACAAGGCAATGATGAGATTGATAAATTATTGATAGGAAATGTGCTGGAAGCCTCAGAATTTCATAAAAAACATCACGTCAATAGTAAAGGTTTAAAAAAGGATTTTTCCATAACCTGGCAACAAGCCAAAGAAATAGTGAAGAAATGTCCTACTTGTTCCTTCTACAATCAAATGCCATTACCAGCAGGATGTAACCCAAAGGGTACTCAGAGAAATGAAATCTGGCAGATGGACGTGTTTCACTTTGCAGAATTTGGAAAATTGAAATATGTACACCACACTATCGATACTTATTCAGGATTTCAATGGGCAACTGCTTTGAGTTCTGAAAAAGCTGATTCTGTAATCACTCATTTGCTAGAAGTTATGGCCATCATGGGTATACCTGCACAAATCAAAACTGACAATGCTCCATCATATGTCTCTGTTAAAATGAAACAGTTTTTTGCTTATTACAATATAAAGCATATTACAGGCATACCACATAATCCTACAGATCAAGCAGTTATAGAAAGATCAAACAGAACTCTAAAGGATATGCTAAATAAACAGAAATGGGTAACAAAAACCCCCAGAAATAGACTGCATAATGCTCTTCTAACTTTGAATTTTCTGAATGCCAATGAGAAAGGAACAACAGCTGCAGAGAGACATTGGATAATAGAAAAAACTACAGAATTAAATCAGCCTATATACTTTAAGGATGTGCTGACCTCAGAATGGAAAACAGGGTATGTATTACATTGGGGACAAGGTTTTGCTTTTGTTTCTACAGGAGAAGATAAGCTGTGGGTACCATCAAAATTGATAAAGGTTCGATTTGAACAAGAGAGACCTCTTAATTAGAGGAGGTGATAGTTCATCAACCAGCATGAACATCCAATTTAAACTAACTTATATCAACAACACATGCCTTTTCATTTAATCAGATAATAACTTGTCAAAAGGAAACATCCCCAAAATTAGTCTTGGGGAAAGGTTTTTGTTTTTGTCTTTTAGGAGAATGAAGGTTAAGGAATTTGAAGAACACTGGACAAATGAGACAACTGAAGAAAAGGGACAAATCATCTATCCCAAGAAACAGAGTGAAACGGTGTATGGGTATATATTATCTAAAAAATTTTATGTCTTCCTAAATGTTGTTTCTGCTTTTCTCTAAAGATTCAACACTATTGGTTTTCTAATAGTCCCAGTTCAATTAAAATTTAAAGCTGACTTTGGAGTTGGAGAATGGCTCTCTCCTTCTTTAAAATCAAGCATGTTGTTAAAAGGAAAATGCAAACTCCCTGTATCATGCCAGAATAAGAGCCATCTTCTGCTATGGTACAGGACAAAAGCAAAATTAATTAAGGGACTATTCTATTACTAATCTCAACTCTTTTGATTCTATTCTGATTCTTTAAACTTTTCTCAAAGTATAAATTTTATATCAAAATTTACAAGATTAATATATACATTTTAAACTTTGTTAAGATATGAATGGTCATATAGAGTACTAACTAATTCTAGAAAAAAGGCTAGCTGTATATATATGTTTTTGTGTTCGAGTCTCTTATCAGTTTTCTGCAGGAAATCACGGCCAGGCCTAACATCAACTGAAGTCTCCAGAAAGAAGATGGGGCCCCACAACAACAACAATTCCACGTGGACAATAATAATATCATTAAGCTGACAAACATCATCCACAGATCAGCTTTGAACTACAAGGTGCTCAGAGCAATTTTGAGATGACTAGCTGAGATGATCCAGTCTCAAAGACTACTTGAATAAGGACTTGAGATAAACCCTGAACTTTGGCATTATACACAGACTGGATAATGAAGGATATAGTTACCTCTCCTAGAATTTGACAATTAACCTAAAATTTTTCTTTCAGGATAAAGAAAACTTCGCCCATACCCAGCAGGAAGCAATTTTAAGAATACGACGCCCACATTCCCAAAGAGGTGGTGTGGGGCGGGTGGTTTTTTGGTCTTTTTAATGGGTTTTGGGTCTGGGATAATTTTCAGTATTTAGGGGGGTTGGTTACAAGTTATTGTCAAGGGTTAGGAAAAAGGCTAAGCAAAGGAGATTAGATTTAAGGTTCTTGTTTAAAAAAAAAAGAAAAAAAGAAAAAGAAAAAGAAAGAAATGAAAAAGACAATTACTAGTTTTATATACTTTACTTTGTATTGAGTTGTTTTATATTGTATACAAATTTGAAATTGATATTGTTAGAAAATGCTATATGTATATTTCTAATTGTATTCATACCATTCATTTAACAATGTAATGCAAATTTCTGATCCTTGAATGTTATTATTACCAACTACTAGGATATAAAGAAATGAAAGATAGTAGTTAGACATTACAATAGAACTTGTAGTCATATTAGATATGTTTTAAAAATTGAGCAGAGATGTTTTAGACAGGTCATCTTCAAACCCTTCAGAGATTTACAGAATATGGCATTTAAAATGTTTTAATAACTTAGAAAATTTTTCTTTTTTGAGACATGTCGGCTCCTGGCAGTACCAATCTACTTCAGAGAAAATATGAGCATTGAAGAAACTGCATATGGAGTCAACTTTCATTGTGGCAAAAGTTAGCCACTAGACAACAAAGTATCCTCGAATCAACAGGACAAAATGGACAGACAGAACACGAAACAAGGGACTACTGATCCTTGCCAAAACAAGTGTGGTTATGGCTTTATCAAAAGGCATCTTCTGAGGCCAGGACAATATGGCCCCATCCCTGAAGTGGCCTTCGCATCTGGAAAAGGTACGGTGCCCTTTTCTTCGAAGGCAGCTTAACAGGCAGAGGGCCGATGGCTTCTGTTGTACAATGGAACAGCAGCTGAAAGCTCATGCCTCTCGAAAGTAGACTGGCATTTAATAGAGGGATGTGGAGAAGAAGGGGATGCTGAGATGAAGCCATATATACACAGCCAAGAAGAATGGACAGCTGAATTTAAAAACTGTCAACAATTTCCAGAATTTAAAATCCTGAATCATGACAGGACACTAGTGAAATTCAGGTGTTTCTGGTACGTGGACTGCTCTCACCCAATGTGAGGTTGAACTGTTGACCTTGTGTACATCCTACATCACAAATGAGTCTGTCAGATACACTAAGCCTATAGACTGAAGATGATGCCCCAACACTTCGGAGAAACCTCAGGTGACTGCCCAGGCAGCTGGCTGTTTCTGTCAACTCACAAATTTTTTGGAAGTTGCTTGCATGCACTTCCTGTTTTTATTTTTGTTAGCTAATATTATTCCCTTCTTGGGTCTCTGAGGGAGTTGAAGATTAGTTAGTTAGGGTTGAAGATTAGTTAGTTATAGTTGAAAATTAATTAGGATAGAAAGTACATTAGATACATCTTGGAATTACCAAAATAGGATAGATAATGGAATTATTTTCTCTGATTTGTCAAATACCTGTTTAGGTATTTATTACTTGTATATATTGTATATAGTTATTGTACTTTTGTATATAGTTTTTCTTTTGTTAGTTATAACCTTTTCCTTTTTTTTCTTTTTATTAAAATAGAAAAGGGGAAATTTGGTGGTAATCTAATTGTACTGAAATGTGATTTTGATTGTATGTTAATAAATAAAATTGTCCGGGGGTCAGAGCTATTAGAGCCATAGCAAGAGTGTGGCGGTGGTGGCACACGCCTTTAATCCCATAGATCTCTGTGTGTTCAGGGATATAGCCCGCATTGGAGACATATGCCTTTAAGACCTAGGGGGCTGTACATTCAGACAGTGACGAGGCCGTCACATGTTTGGGTTTACAACCAATGAGAAGGCAGAACAATAATACTATAAAAAAGGCGTACAGACAGGAAGTAGCTCTCTTTCGCGAAGCTGGGACAGCAGGAGGAAGGGTGAGATTTTAGCTCTGAGCTCTGACCTCTCCGCTTTCTCTTTTACATTGTTTCTGTGTTTCTTATTTAATAAGACAGTTAGTTACATCAATACTTCCTGGTCATTTAGTTCTCTGTAAAGTGCATGCAGACAGAATATTCATGTTCTGATAAATTGTGTGTGTGTGTGTGTGTGTGTGTACACATTAAAGACAAAAGCCCCAGAAAACACAGATTCATCCAGTGTCTTGTTCCTTTTCATCTCCTCCCTCAAGCTGTCTATGCTTGTCCCGTCTCTTCACGAATCTGCTCTCTGCTGACTTTAGATGCCATTTCTGACATAAAGGCGGGGACCTCACTCTATCCCTCTGGTTCCCCCAGGTTATTGTGTTGAGTGACGGCTAGCTTTGCAATGCAGAAGGAAGAAAGGGAGAAATATGTTACTGGAAGCCTAGATGTAAGTGGTCACCAGTCAATAGGAGAGGTGAAGGGCTGTGTGTGTGTGTGTGTGTGTGTGTGTGTGTGTGTGTGTGTGTGTGTAATATAATAAAAATTGCTGCCCTGGTGAAGTGCCATAGTGCAGAACTTCCATCTAAACCTGGGAAAATGAGTCGTGTCATTCCCCCCCCCCCCCCGCCCCCAGTTCCACCAGCTTCCTACCATGCTGTACACGGCAGTCTTACTCACCAGTTGCCTATACTGGGCTGTGAAAGCCCCGTAATAAGCCACGCAGGCTGCTGCTATGAACACATTGCCGACGATGTTCTCTATCTCATCCTGGAATCTCTCAATGCTTTCTTCCCACCGAACCTGCTCGTCCCCCAGCGCAGCCGTCAGCTTTCCAGCACGCACCAGGCGCGCTTTGGTCAGGGCCATGTTCTTGGCTGGACAGTTTTGAGAACATCGGGTCACGTTAGTCGATGTTTTTCAAATGATTAAACGTTGATGGATTTGCTTTGGTTTCCAAAGGAGCTAGGGTTACATGGCTAATGATGTCAGCTCATCTTTACAGAAGCTCACACCAGTTCCTCGTGTGTGTGCATTTCAGAGCCAAGTCTAGCCTCTTCCGTGCCAAGAGTTTCTTGTGTGCTCCCAACTCTGCCTGAAGACAGTGCTCTCTCTCTGTGGTCTGCGGTATTTATTGTCTAGACCAAAGTCACGTGTTCTTGTGAGTTACAACATAAATGCTCTAACAAGCCTTTTTGTATGTAAGAGGGTGGATTCATACAGCATCTGTGTCCTTCTCATCTGGTACTAGAAAGCTCAGGAGAGAAGGACGATGAAAGCATACCCTACAGGTTAGGTTAAAGCTGAGATCTGGGCGCTGGAGAGACGCCCAGCAGATGAGAATGCTCACTGCTCTTACAAAGGACCTGAGTGTGGTTCCCAGCACCTGTGTGAGATGGCTCACAACGCTGGCTTTGGGGCGTCTGATGCCCTCTTCTGGCTCCTGCAGGCATTGCACTCATGTGCTTATACCCCCACCCCACCACCATATAAACATAATTGTAAATAAAATGAGGTCTTTCGAAAGCTGTGATCTGACTCTCTGGAAACTCTTCCTCCTTTGGAAAACCAGGCCTTCCCTGTCTAAAACAAGTCACGTGTCTCTTACCCAGACTCTCTTTCTCATTCACGCCTCTGTCGTACTCATCTTGCAAGGTCTTTATTTGATCTTCCACCTGTCTCAGCAATGCTTGCTTCTCTTTCAGGGTGGCCATTGTGATGTCAAGTTCAGCCTAATGGAAGCAAGTAAGCAAATGGGTCTCACAGAGACGGACTTGCCTATATGCAAAATTGATGTGAAATATGATTTATGTTCCTTTTTACATGTCCCCAAAGACTTCCATCTTGCATAGCTTGGGCTAGGGATGTAGCTTGGTTGGTAGGATACTTGTGGAGTGTGTGTGAAGCCCTAGGTTCAATCCCTAGTGCTGTATAAAACCAGGCATGGTGGTGCATACCTATAATCCCATCACCTGGGAGGTAGAGGCAAGGGGGTCAGAAATCCAGATAGCAAGTTTAAGGCAGCCTAGGCTACATGAGCTCCCTTCCTCTCTTTAAAGTAGAATGTGAGACCATAATCAAACAAACAAACAAACAAACAAACAAAACAGTGGCCAAGAAAACAAATCACAGAATGCATAGAGCAAAAGATGTAGTAGTTCCTATAATGGATGATGATTTTAAATTATAAAACAAATTGAATATTCATGTATGATGGAGACTAATATTTCCTAACGAGTTCTCTGTATCAGAAGTCTACCCGCTAAGACCCGCAGGCCACAACTAGCCTATTGCTTATTTTCAAAAATTTTTATTAGCATCTATGAGCTATACATAATAGGCTTCACTATGACATTTTCCTATATGTTTATAATGTATATTTGTCACACTCACTCCCTATTGCCCTCTCTTGTACCCTCCCCACTCTTCCCAGTTCTCTTTCCAGCTAGTCTCCCTTCCTCTTCCATGCCTCTTGTTTTTAACCACTGGATGAGTTTCATCAGGGTTGCATACAGGACCATGGGCGCCATGCCAGCAGAGGGCAAGCACTTCTCCCTCCCCCAGCAATGGTGAACTGCTGTTTGTGTCTGTCCATGCTGTGAGCTGAACTAGGACTTCTTCTTTCTCCCCGTCCCCCACCCCCACACTTCTTGGTTCTTTTTCTTCAGTGTGCTGAGGACTTAACTCAGAGCCTCGGGTGTGGAAGGCAAGATTCTCACTGAGTCACATCCTATTCTCAGCCTCTAAGAATGGTTTTCATAATGTGTAACACTAGGAAAAAAGAAATCAAAAGCTCAGTTTGCGGCATGATACGTGTGTGACATCGAATGACAGTGTCCATCACAAAGTGATGCTGGAGCCTTCCCATGCTTGCTGGTGCACGCATTGTTTATGGATTGGCTGGTTCTGCGGGGGTAATCACAGTGCTAGAGCAGTATTTACTGTCTAGATGTGGCGAGAAAAGTTTTGCTCAGCCCTGCTCGATACCCACAGCTCTGGTAACTGGCTCCACATGCAGGTCATTCTTTGTTCTTCCTGGGAAGACTGAGGACCTCATGTCTGATTGTGGGTTCAGTGCTTCTCACACCTGAGATGACACCACCAGGTGTGGGAATGCAAACCATTCACACAAGAGACTACCAGAAACTTCACAAGTGTCACAGACGTATTGCCTGTTCCCCTGATATTAAGGAGATGAATCTACTCAAGATTCACTTTCTTCTTATTCGACAAAAGGCTGACTTCAGAGAAAATTTCTGAGGGAAAAAACCTGCCTGTTATTTTTAAAAACGAGCTACTTTCAGCCTGCAATCACTATCACATTGTACACCAGAGGATCACAGTGGCCTCCCACAGAGTGTGAGTGACGACTGGTCATGACCTTCTAGTCTATAAAATACCACAGTTTGGATAATGTACCTGGGCAGCTCGGAGTTTCTGTCTCTTTGGTTCGACTTCCTTGACCACCCGAGAATACAGATCCATGGCTCTCACCCACATGCACATGGATTTACAGGCTTTGGACACCTTTTCCACCTTCTCAGGCACGAAGTCAGGATTGTTGATGTACCTTTGAAGCTTTGTCAGTATCTGAGGCTTTATGTTCTCCTTATCATACTCTAGAAGCCTTCTTAGGAAGTTAGAATCACCAAGAAGTTGCTTTGCTGTTGGCCAGTCGGGCCTGAAAGACAGACCGTGGTGAGTTGATGGCGCCGCCGTCAAGCAATGGGAGAATGCCAAGAAGAACTCCTGGGAGAATATCATAATGTTACCCCACGAGGTGGGGAGTTTTAACCTCGGCACCGTAATTCTGGTAATGGCCCAACTAATTCATGGGGAGAGAGGCAACTGGATGATTAAATCTCTATGGCTTAGATTCAGTAGATAATGGAATATAAAACAAGAGTTTTAGAAATGTAAGATATCAAAGAAAGAGTAGTTTTAAAAAAGATTTATTTTATTATTTATTTATTTTTTTCCAAAAGCAGTGTTTAGTTTTACTTTTAAAATGGGGAAGCCATGCATTTTAAAAGTAAATATAGGTGAATCAGGTATAATTTGAACCTAATAAACCATGCATGAGCCAAGAGTTAATTAAACCAATGTGTTTTGAATTCATTCAGGTACTGATAATTCTGTATAAAGATTTAGTATATCAGCTATCATAAGTTGTGGGAAAAAATTCAACTCCCAAATAAAAATATATAGTTAAAATACGTAGTGGTTAGTATTTCATGCAGCATAAAATCTGGTAAATCAGAAGTTTACATGTCCCAGCTCACCATATGTGAAAATGCAAAGCAGATATTAAAACCAGTATTGTGCCTAATCTTTAAAACCGGCTTGTAATTGAGGGAACATCTAAAGTCCTTAATTAAAAAACACAAATGAAGTGAAAGCTTTAAACTGGTACACACTGTTCACACCTATATTTCAAGTTTGGAAATGCATATTTGCAAGCAGCAATACAAAAGTATTCATGAAGAATGCATAATCTCTGAAAATTATGAAAACATCCCTGCTACCAATACATTTCTAAATACAAAACTGACTAACATATTTGTTACTTCTGTGTAGCTAGAGAAGTTCGTTTTCAAAACAGATAAAATTCTGTCTTTAGGTGTGAATGTTATGAATGAGAGTCTTTTTTAAAATTCTTAGTTGTTTGGGATCCTTAAGCATGCAAAAGCTTTGAACAGTGTTGTATTATGGAATCCAGTTAGGCCAGAGCTGGGAATACCTCTGGGTCATCTACATCAGGAGCAGAAGCACTTGACTTATCAGTCCTGCTGCCACGGTTTGGACGCCACCACGTCCTGGGCAGCCTAGGTCTCCAAAACTGATCTCTAATTGAGACGTTATATCATTTGCTGGCTTCTGGAAATGATGGTCTATAAATCTTCAACATGAGCCTCTTCACTTTTGATTTATGCAGAACAAATCCCTTTTTCCATTGTCCATTAGCACCTTCATTTGTTTTTCGGATATTAAATTCTACTTTCGCTTGGTCTTTATTTTTGAATAGCTTTCCACTCATCCAAAGTCATCTCTTTTGGATCCTCTTCCTTCACCTCTTCTTTTTCCTTTTTTCTTTCATAATTTATTTAATTTTACATATCAGCCACGGATTCCCGTCCTCCCTCCTCCCACCCCACAGCCTTACCCCCCAATCCTCCCCCAATTCTCACCTCCTCCAAGGCAAGGTCTCCCCTGGGGATTCAGCTCGGCCTGGTAGATTCAGTTGAGACAGGTCCAGTCCCCTCCTCCCTACACCAAGGCTGAGCAAAGTGTCCCTGCATAGGCCCTAGGTTCCAAAAAGCCAGCTCATGCACTAAGGACAGGTCCTGGTCCCACTGCCTGGGGGCCTCCTAAATAGTTCAAGCTAATCAACTATCTCACTTATCCAGAGGGCCTGATCCAGTTCCGTGGGGGCTCCTCAGCTCTTGGTTCACAGTTCATGTGTTTTCATTCATATGGCTATTTGTCCCTGTGCTTTTTCCAATCATGGTCTCAATATCTCTTGCTCATATAATCCCTCCTCTCTCTCGCCGATTGGACTCCTGGAGCTCCACCTGAGACTTGGCCGTGGATCTCTGCATCTGCTTCCATCAGTCATTGGATGAGAGTTCTAGCATGACAGTTAGGGTGTTCGGCCATCAGATCACCAGAGTAGGTCAGTTCGGGCTTTCTCTCGATTCTTGCCAGTAGTCTATTGTGGAGGTATCTTTGTGGACTTCTGGAGACCTCTCTAGCACTCTGCTTCTTCCTATTCCCATGGGGTCTTCGTTTATCATGGTTTCTCTTTCCTTGTCCTCCCACTCTGTTCCTGATCCAGCTGGGATCTCCCACTCCCCTAAGCTCTCTTTCCCTCAACCCTTGCCCTCCATTACCCCCTCCCTCACATCCAGTTTGCTCATGTAGATCTCATCTATTTCTCTGTCATTGGGCGATCCCTGTGTCTTCAACTTCATTCTCCTTATTTTCAGTGTCTGCCACTGGGTGCTCTCCACCTTCAGGTGTTTCCTCAGTCACATTTGATTGATCCAAATCACTGCAACTATGAGATATTTGTTTCTGGGTGTATTTGGGAGACTCTGTTAATTCATCTTTGACAGTTCCCCAGTTGTGAGATCCGCTACCTCCATGTTTGTCCTCATACTTCAGGCCAGATCTATCACTTCCACTATGCCTATCAAATTCACGTCTGCCACGGGAATTGAATCCATCTCCTCAGCCCATTCCACGTCCACGGCCTCCTGGACCCCTTCCAAGACCACCTCGGCCTCAGATAGGCCATTCAATAATTGGTCTATCAACTGGAAATTCACCACCTTCAGAACCCTTTTCTTCAAGTGGCTTTTCAAATCTTCTTTACCGAGGTGGTCACCTTTCTGTTCTCCTATCAATTATTTTCCCTTCTCCTGGATATGATAAGATAAAAAGGGAGATTACTAAATCTACTTTTAAAAAGGAACTACTTGTTTTAAATGGGATAAGTAATGAAAATTTTCTATCTGGATTTGTCAAATGTTAATGGACTGGACATTGTTATATATTAATGGAGTTTTTTGTCTGAATCTGTCAAATGTAAATGGACTAGACATTGTTAATGTAATTCTTGACTGTATATATTGTATATACTAATTGGATATAGTTTTTCTTGTATTAGTTACAAGCTTTTTTAAATTTTAGACAAAAAAGGGGAAATGTGGTGATATTGTGTTCCCCACAATATTGTGCACCCTAATAAACTTATCTGGGGTCAGAGAACAGAACAGGCACTAGATATAGAGGCCTGAAAATGGTGGCACACACGCCTTTAATCCTAGCATTCCAGAGGCAGAAACCCACCTGGATCTCTGTGAGTTCAAAGCCACATTGGAAACAGCCAGGGGTAGTGACAAGAGCCTTTAATCCCAGGAAGTGATACAAGAAGCAGAAAGGTATTTAAGGTGTGAGGACCAGGAACTAGAGCTGGTTAAGCTTTTAGGCTGTTAGCAGCAGTTCAGCTGAGATTCATTCTGGATGAGAACTCAGAGGCTTCCAGTCTGAGGAAACAGGACCAGCTAAGGAACTGGCAAGGTGAGGTGGCTGTGGCTTGTTCTGCTTCTCGGATCTTCCAGCATTGACTCCAATACCTGGCATCAGGTTTGATTTCATTAATAAGACCTCTTAAGATTCGTGCTACATTCTCCCTGAAGTTGACCAGGTCTTCTTCCAACTTGCCTTATTCCTTCTTTTTCTTTCTTTCTTTCTTTCTTTCTTTCTTTCTTTCTTTCTTTCTTTCTTTCTTTCTTTCTTTCTTTCTTTCTTTCTTTCTTTCTTTCTTTCTTTCTCTTTCTCTTTCTTTCTTTCTTTCTTTCTTCCTTTCTTTCTTTCTTTCTTTCTTTCTTTCTTTCTTTCTTTCTTTCTTTCTCTTTCTTCTTTCTTCCTCTCTCTCTTTCTCTTTTCTTCCTTCCTTTCTTTCTCTTTCTTTCTTTCTTTCTTTCTTTCTTTCTTTCTTTCTTTCTTTCTTTCTTTCTTTCTTTCTTTCTTTCTTCTTTCTTCCTCTCTCTCTTTTCTTCCTTCCTTTCTTTCTCTTTCTTCTCTCTCTCTCTCTCTCTCTTTTTTGGTTTTCGAGACAGGGTTTCTCTGTGTAGCTTTGCTTGGCGGGTGCCTCTCCTTTTTGTCAGGTACACCAATGCTGGGGGGGGGGGGCGGGGGCAGCAGGTTCTTGCTGTCTTTCTGGGACTCTTTATGCAACTGTTTGTCCGCTGCGTTGGAGTTGGTCTGGGCTTGGCCCCAGGGCCCCCAACGCCGCCCCCGCCGGCTTCCTTTTTCTTGTTCTCTGCTGCCTTCAGTACCTTGAAAGGGTCCGATTCGTTGTCAAATAGCTGGTCGAATCGGTTGGTGACCACGCAGCTGAAGCCTTCCTGTAGGTGCCCAGGCATGATGGTGGCTTGGCAGCGCATTCCTCCACGGATTGCAGCAGACCGTGCAGAGCCAAAAGCGCCTGCTTCAGCTCTTCCCACAAGATGTGATTTATTTTATTTTTATTTTTAATGACGTGTATGTGTTTCTCTGTGTGTGTTGTGTATGGGAATATGTATGTGTGAGTATAGTGGCTGTGAAGGCCAAAAGAGACATGGGGTCCTCTGGAACTGGAGTTACAGGTAGGTGTGAGCCAGCTGATATGGGTACTGGGAACTCAGGTCCTCGGAAAGAGCAGCAGGTGCTTTTAACTGCTGAGGCATCTCTCCAGCCCTGAAGTTATAGTTTTTATTTTGAAAACACCGTAGTCCTTATATTTTACCTCCTTTGCCTCAACCTTGACTTTTAAACCCTCTTGCTAGGATGTCTTTAAAATTAACTTCTAACTAGGCTTTGCATCGCTTGGTCAAACAACCATGTTCTTTTGAGCTTTTGCTACATTGATTTCCTTCCTTCCTTCCTTCCTTCCTTCCTTCCTTCCTTCCTTCCTTCCTTCCTTCCTTCCTTCCCTTCTTCCTCATCTTCTCCTTCTCCTTCCCCTTCCTCCTCCTCTTCCTCTTCTTCTTTTTGATTGTTTTTCAAGACAGGGTTTCTCTGCGTAGCCCTGGCTGTCCTGGTACTTGCTCTGTAGACCAGGCTGCATATTGATATTTCTAAGAAATTCTGACTAGGTAAAAAAAAAAAATGTTCAGTGGTTCTTAGGTCCCCTTTGCTCATGTTTATGTGTTTTGCATAGAGCCCTGGTCTGACCATAGTGTCAGCCTAAGAGCCAGTGGAAACATCTGATGGCAGTGGGGTGTTCCAGACTCTGCTCAGTTTTACACAGAAAGGTATATATGTATATATATATATATATATATATATATATGATATATATGTATATATATATACACATATATCATATATATATATATGAAATTTAGAAAAGGATATTTTTAAAGAAAATTTGAAAACTAAATGTCATCAAGAGGAAATCTGCTTGGCATAACATATACATGGTCTTTCCTGAAGAAACCACTGCCTGTCTGCTCAGCTCCCTCTCATTCCATGAAAATCATGGGTCTCCAAGCTTTTTCCAAGGCCCCACATTCCAAATGAGCATCTTCTTTAAAAAAAAAAAATACACCTGCTCATATCTTTGCCCCTCAACTACCTGCATTCTATAAACAAGTGTTTTGTATCTCCCACTATGTATCATAAAAAAGACACTTAATAGAATGCTTGTTGAATAAGTTTGTTGAATGAACAATCAAACCAAAGAGAGGTGGTTAGAGAATAGAATGGATGTACATATAGGAAAATATGAAAATGGAGACAATACATTAAAGGAAGGTTTCACCAGATATTCTGAATGACTCACTTGGCATTTAAGAGGATGGAGATGGCTTCCATCACCGTCATGACCAGATCAGGGGGCTTTGTGAAGACTCTGATTTCAGAGATATCTGCTTTATCTAAGGAATCCAGCGCTTTATTGGCGGCATCAAGGGCAGGAAGTGCTTCCTCGAGGTCTCTCTGGGCATCGTCAGCAATCGCTTGGGTCTCTTCGGCTTTCACCTTTGCGATTGCTTCATCTTCTTGCACAACACTTCGAACCTGGTCACAGAATCAGGGTTGATTAGGAGGTCTCAGTGAGCAAAAATACCCCAAGTCTGAAGTGATGGAATACCCTATATGGTCACGAGCAGTGAGTTCCACACTGGGCCTCACGTGACAGTGACAGATTAGTTCAGGTAGCCAAGATGATTGTACCAAGTTACTGTAAGATGCTGTGTATAAAATGTAGATAAGTCAAATGGACTTGTGCTTAGGTTTGAGTCTTGTGCTGTGTATTTCATATTTATACAGATATCCCAAAATCTAGAAGGATCCAAAATGCTTCTTATGCTAAGTATTTCTACCAGGAGACATATGACTGGTGTTTGAAGAGTCAGGATAACGACCTACATTTGCGCTTTGTGTTAGACCAGTGGTGAGAGGGAGTTACATTTCATCTATCTCCTTCTTAGAAGGAGGGGAAGCTGTTTTATAATTTCACATATTGCTTCTCTCAGACTCTTTCAGCTCTGATTTGGTCCAGTGAAATATGATTACAACTTAAAACATAACTGAATCTCTAGAACAATAGCATTGCCGATTCTGGTATCTATTTTAATGACACATATATGAAAACGACCTGATCAGTTATTGTGGGTTAGTTTTGATTGTCAACTTGATAGAATTTATAGTCACCGTGGAAGCACAGCTCTGGGCATGTCTCTAGGCTTGTTTCTAAAAAGCTTTAACTGAGCAGGGAAGACCACCCTGAATGTGGGTGGTACCATTCTATGAGCTGGGGCGGGGTGGGGGTCTTAGACTGAATAGAAAGTAGGAAGGAAACCCAACACCCGTGTTCACCCGTGTTCACCCGTGTTCACCTGTGTTCACCCGTGTCTGCTTCTGGGTTGTGGCTACACTGTGGTCAACTGCCCCACACCCCTGAAGCCATGCTGGACTGTACTCCCTCACACTGTTGGCTCAAACAAACCCGTCCACACTTAAGTGGCTTCCTGTCAGTTACTTGGTTGTAGTGATGAGAAAAAAAACGATTATTTATCCTATGCAATTGTTGGGGTGCCAGCTGCAGCCTTTACCCGTAGGGCCACTCCCAGAACCCCGACTACCTGATCAGCGTTTTCTTGATCCACCGCCAGCTTTTCCATCAGGGCTTCAACATCTTGTGACTTCTGTAGAAGCACAGGCTCTAGAGCCGAGAGGTCTAATTTCATTTTATCCACCAATTCGTTCGTTTCCAGTAGCTTGGTGAGACCATTCTTCACACGATCTCGTGCCTAAATGACAACAAAAGTTCCATAACAGTGTTAGAAGCTTTAGATTGCTGTTATTCATTATTTATACATTAAATTTTATACCTACAGAATCATCACACCATTGTATTACACTTCAAGTTGTGAACCTACAGCAATAGGAAAACCTTCGTAGACAGTACGACGCTAGGAACTGGCCACACTACTGACCATGTGTTTAGACCCAACCCTCTGGCTACAGTGGTGGGATGTCTCTGAACCATTTGGCTCACTGAGGGAAGGGAGCAAGGCCTGTTGTTTTTATTCTTCATGGTAACACGTCAAATGTCAGAGACAAGTTCAGACAGGAAGCCCTGGAGGCCTTCATTCTGGGAGCTTGTTGACTCCGAGTGGGTCAAGAGCCCTGAGAGTCTGGAGACAGAGCCCTGAGACCTGGGCTCTGATTGCTGCATCTGAGCCCTATTTCCTAGGAGTGAAAACCCTTGTCTGGGGTTGCGGAGGTGGCATACAGTCCAGGAGACACCTCCAGAAGAAAGAGGTGCATAAACAAGATCATTTCGAATGGTGAGTAGTCAAGGTGACTGTTGGGCTAGTTACAAGTCATGCATTCTACAAGGCTGGACTCCTGAAAAGTATTTTAAATGTCCAAGTAGCCAAGGCTTCTACTTTCTGTGTCTAAAATGTTTGAATTTTGGGTCATGTTAATGGCTCCATGGGGAGGAGGACGGCAGCCACTATTTCTGGGCATCTCACATGCCAGGCCATAGTTTAAGTACTTCATGAACATTGTGTCTTTATGCATTTGTTTCCTTTCTTCTTTTGCAGTCTTATTTAAATTTCACAGTGTCCAAGTAGGAGCTACAAGTATTTCTAAAGTTTGCTTTCTAAATTAAAAAAAAATTCTGTGTTACTTTTTCTCTTATGAGATTTCATGTAGCCTAGGCTAACCTCAAGTTCACTATGTAGCTGAGGACAGCCTTGGACTTCTGATCCTCCTGCTCCATTGTTCATGTGCTGGGATTATAGACATGTATATTGCTCCAAGTTTAGGGTTATCTTCTATTCAAACTCTCAGACCTTTCACAACAGGCTCAAGATTGTGATGGAAGAGGCAGAGTTCATGGCATGGAGACTATGTGACAGTCAAGTCCTTGGTCTTGGTCTGTACATGTTAGAGCACTCACAGCTCATCTCTACTGCTCATCAAAGAGCTTTCTTCCACGTTAAACCCTACAGAGATGGTGAGATCTCTGCATCAAAAACCTTTCTTCTGCTGGGCGGTGGTGGCACACGCCTTTAATCCCAGGATTTGGGAGGCAGAACCAGGCAGATCTCTGTGAGTTTGAGGCCAGCTTGGTCTACAGAGCGAGATCCAGGACAGGCACCAAAACTACTCAGAGAAACCCTGTCTCGAAAAACCAAAAACCAAACAAAAACAAAACAAAAACAACAACAACAACAAAAAAACATTTCTTGTATTTAAAACCCTACAGAGATGGTGGAATCTCTGCTCAACTTTTGTGCTATTGTGTTTTCTTTATTCTATTGAGCCAACAACACATATACATGAAAGAAGGAAAATATAAATATTCAGGAAGGAGAAGGCCCTTGCATCAACACAGGACTCTTTTTTGGTGCTGTTACAGGTTGTGAAGAGTATGGTTTGGTTTGAAGATGGGGGTATGGCTCAGTGGTAGAGCAATTGCTTAGCATTCCGAGTAAGACAGGTACATAGATATTTTATTCACACCTCCCCTCGGCCCCCTAAAGTTTTGGCTTTAAGCCAAAAGCCAGATTGTTTTTGTGGACAAGACTGAACGTACTGAAACTAACTGCTTCCTTTTCTCAGTGAGCATGGTCAGGTAGAGGTTGATGAGCTCCAGGTAGGAGGTGGGCGTGGTGTAGTAGCGCCTGCGCAGCTCACTGTAGTAGCGGTCCGCCATCTGGGCGACACTCAGGTGCACGTTCACGCACATGAGGGAAAGTTTATCTTTTAGCTCTTCATTTCCAGTGTCGACAGCTGAGAAAAATGTCTTTGATACAGACAGAAGTGCTTCTCTGGGCCACTGTAAATGAAGAGGGCATCAGAAAAAAATTCTGTCAGTCATTTTTACAACACATCATTCAACCACTAAGAAACTGTGTTTGTCTGGGGCTTTTCCTAGTCTACTCCTACTCCTGCCCTTGGGACTTCATGAACCGGGCCTTATTACCAGGGTCTCAGGTCTGTGTTTGCTGACCAGTTTGCCCCCCGGAACTGGGTCAAGCACATAGAAGATGCTGATAAACGTTGGCTGGCTAGATGAAGAAATGGCTGGTTATCTTTGGAATTCCCCGCAGGAAATGATTCGGGTTACATGGACCTCTTGTCTTCACCGTAATACACAGTTGTGGGGTCAGTTTGTCAATGAGATCACCGTCCCGTGTAGACCCCAACTCCTTCCCACCTCTCTGGTTCCAAGCTCCCCTGACCCTTAGTTACTCTGTGAGGCTCCTGGGCAGCTGACTGCAGCTGGAGGGACACCCCCAGTGCTCCCTCACATTCCCCCATGGTCGTTTAGTTTTTGAGCCAGGCTCTTTCACTCTGGTCCAGGCTGGTCTTGAACGAAAAGCAATCCTTCGGTTTTCAGCCTCCCTAGTGCTGGGATTACAAACGCCACACGTGGCGCTTTCCGTGTAGTTCGTGACAACTAGCCCCCGAGCGAGGCCCAGACATGCTTCTGCCTTTCCTAATGCATCGGTTTTGCAGTCTCGGGCTTTGTCTACCATGTCTCAGACTTGCACGTCTCTTTTGCACTACTTTTAGTTGATTGTTTTGTTTACCACATGAATAAAAAGACCAGAAGCAAATAATACTTCAGTGAGCTCTTATCCCCCCACCCCCACCCCAATATCTTCCCGCCTGCACCTGTGCCCCTCACCCCTCACTTCTTATCCCCCAGGGTACAGCTTCTTCTCTGACAATTACACCCTGTGCTTCACTGCTATTCAATGACATTAGTTCCATGAGGCCTGATATCGTATCAGTGTATTCCTCTCTCTCTTTTTGCATAATTTTTTCTTTTTTATTATTAAGAGATTTTCTTATTCATTTTACATACCAACCACAGTTTCCCCTCTCCTCCCTCCTCCTGCCCCCCAGCCTTCCCCCCCAACCCATCCCCCATTCCCACCTCCTCCAAGGCAAGGTCTCCCATGGTGAGTCAGCAGAGCCAGGCACATTTAGTTGAGGCAGGTCCAGGTCCCTCCTCCCTGCACCAAGACTTTGCAAAGTGTCCCACCATAGGCACTGGGCTCAAAAAAGCCAGTTCATGCACCAGGGACAGGTCCCGATGCCATTGCCTGGGGGCCCCCTAAACAGTTCAAGCTAAACAACTGTCTCGCCTATCCAGAGGGCCTAGTCCAGTACTATGGGGGCTCCTCAGCTATTGGTCCACAGTTAATGTGTTTCCACTAATTTGGCTGGCCGTCTCTGTACATTTTCCCATCATGATCTCAATGCCCCTTGCTCATAGAATCCCTCCTTTCTCTCATCAATTGGATTCCTGGAGATCAGCCTGGTACCCAGCCATGCAAAGAACACAGTCAATAAGACAAAATGACAGCCTACAGAATGGGAAATGATCTTCACCAACCCCACATCTGACAGAGGGCTGATATCCAAAATATATAAAGAACTCAAGAAACTAGACATCAAAATACCTAACAGTCCAATTAAAAAATGGGCTACAGAGCTAAACAGAGAATCTCAAATGGCCGAAAGACATTTAAGGAAGTGCTCAACATTCTTAGTCATCAGGGAAATGCAAATCAAAATAACTCTGAGATACTATCTTACACCTGTCAGAATGGCTAAGATCAAAAACACTGAAGACAGCTTATGTTGGAGAGGATGTGGAGCAAGGGGAACACTCCTCCACTGTTGGTGGGAGTGCAAACTTGTACAGCCACTTTGGAAATCAGTATGGTGGTTTCTCAGAAATTTAGGAATCAATCTTCCTTAAGACCCAGCTATACCACTCTTGGGCATATACTCAAGGAATGCTTAATCATACCACAAAGGCACATGCTCAACTATGTTCATAGCAGCACTATTCGTAATAGCCAGAACCTGGAAACAACCTAGATGCCCCTCAACTGAAGAATGGATTAAGAAAATGTGGTATATATACACAATGGAGTACTACTCAGCAGAGAAAAACAAAGACATCATGAAATTTGCAGGCAAATGGATGGAACTAGAAAAAAATCATCCTGAGTGAGGTAACCCAATGTATTTCTCTTCCTGGATTATTTTTATCAACACACACATAGAGTTTAAAATTGCCGTTAAAAAGTACTTGTTTCTCGGCCAGCAAGATGGATCAGCAGGTAAAGGTGGTTGCTAGCAAGTCTGACAACCTGAGTTTGACCCCTGGACCCACATGGTGGAAGGAGAGAACTGACTCCAGCAAGATGACATCTGACCTCCATATGAGTGTTGTAGCATATACCCTGCCTCCTAAATAAATAATACAATAAGAAATGTAAAGATCGGGCTTTCTTGGTTTCATTGTGCCATTCTAGCCCTTACTCATGTCTTTCTGTTTCCTTTGGGAAAATCTCTTGAGAGTGTTGCTTATACTCACTGTCTCTGACCCCACGTTTCATTGAGATTTATTTATTTTTACTTTGTGTGTATTGGTATTTTGCCTGCATGTATGTTATGCATCACATGTGTGCAGTGATGACTTTTAGCAACCATGTGGGTGCTGGGAATCGGACCTGGGTCGTCGGGAGGAACAGCGGAGCCGTGTTAACCGCTGAGCCATCTCTCCCACTCTGCCTCCTCTCTTCTTCATTCCCCCCCCCTCCCCGGCCATGCACTGAAACAGCTCTTGTCCGGATCACAATGACTTCGGTGTCAGGGGCCTCTCCTTCCTTTACAGACTGTGTTTTCTCTTTGTTGTGACCATTACCATAATCCTATATCTGAGTAACTTCCTAGAAGCCTTTAGAACTGACCAAGTATCATGAGCTGTGCTCAGACAGCGTGGTGGCCCCACACAAGCAAACCAGTCTTCTCCAAGAGGTGTCCTGGGTGTCACCAACCTGGACAAACCAGTCGATGGTGCAGCAGTTCACCAGGGAGGGGAACATTCGGCATCGGGACCGGAAGGCCTCGCCAACCGGGCTCATGCAGAGAACAATGTGCAGCTTCTGCCTCACTCTGCTGATGAAATATTGAAACACCTGATGGAAAAGGTCAGCGTTCAGTTTAAAATAGGAGAAAACAGCAAGGAAAACAAGTGAGGATACTATCACCAAAAACCGTTAGTTTAGGTCAATGAATTGCCAACATCTATACTCAGTGTGGTGGACAAAATCTAGACTCATTGGGAGGATGCCTGTGAGGGGTTATCTTGCTCATATTACTTGGTGTGGGAAGACCCATCTTAATTCTGGGTGGGACTGTTTTCTAGGCAGGGGATCCTGGACTTTATAAAGTAGAGAAAGGAGCTGGGCTCTAACATGTACACATTCATTTCTCTGCTTTCTAGTTGTGGATGTGATGTGTCCAGTTGCTTCAAGCTCTTGGTACCATGACTTCCCTGCCATGCTGGGCTGTACCAATGATGGACTATGCCCCTGAACTATGAGCTGGAATAGACTCTTTCATCTTTAAATTTGTTAGGTATTTTTATCACAGCAACAAGAAAGTAGTAAAGATACTCATGCAGTCTGAAAATATTAAAAATGACAGCTTGAGGCAGACCTGGTGGTGATACAGTAGTATAATACAGCTACTCAGGAGGCTGAGGCAGGAGG
Organism: Peromyscus maniculatus bairdii; assembly: GCF_049852395.1. Taxonomy (NCBI): domain Eukaryota; kingdom Metazoa; phylum Chordata; class Mammalia; order Rodentia; family Cricetidae; genus Peromyscus; species Peromyscus maniculatus. The sequence continues at coordinate 95,167,971 of NC_134854.1, forward strand.
ATTGCAAGTTCAAGGCCAGCCTGATCTATAGAGTAAGTTCAAGGTCACATTGATATATTGTGTACTCCAATAAAGCTTACCTGGGGAGCAGAGGACAGAGCCAGCCACTAAATTAGACATAGAGGTCAGGCAGTGGTGGCACCCACCTTTAATCCTATCACTCTGGAGGCAGAGATCTCTGTGAGTTCAAGGCCACACTGGGCTACATGAGAGAAACAGAACCAGGCAGTGGTGACACACACCTTTAATCCCAGAAACTAATATGGCAGGACACAGAAAGGTATATAAGGCATGAGGAAACAGGAACTCGCTCTCTTGAGGCTGAGGATTTCATAGAGGCAAGCTAGTGGTTTGGCTGGCTGTTCTACTTCTCTGATCTTTCAGCTTTCACCCCAATATCTGGCTCTGGGTTTTCTATTAACACCTTTTAAGATTTGTGTTACTTTGGGAAATTCAGTGAGACTTAGTCTCAAACAATAAAAATGGAGTACTGGAGTTCAGTGATAGATGGCTTATCTACTATGTGAAACCCTGGATCAATTCCTGGTATCTCAAAGAAAGAAAAAGACCTGCTGATTCTATTTATCATCTCTGACCCAGGGCAGTTCTCACAGGGACACAGTAACTGTCCAGGTATAATAGCCCCAAAGTGGAAGGAGGTGCAGAGAGAAGGAGGGACAGGGGTGCCTGAAATCATGGTGCTGGAGAAGTGGAGGTGGGCAGCAGCTATATTGTTCCAGAGAGAGAAAACACATTCCTGTTTTCATTGTGCAGAACCTTGCTGCCAGACAAGGGTATGAAAAGCATTAGGCTTCAGCCTGCAGCCTCCCTCAGGCTAGACACTGCAGGTGTATCTAATAAGCACAGGCTCGAAGAAGAATACGGGGAGCTGACTGACTGTAATCTCTGTGGGGGCAATAGGTTTTCTGATTGTGTTTCCATGGACACACAGAAAATAGAATACATAGAATCAGAAGGAAAAAATCATATAAAAATCTACCTATGGACTCCTTATAGGTGAACTGTGGGCTGCTGAGCAAAAGGCTAAGGTAATCGTTGCTTAGAAAGTCATGGAACTATTCTGGAATGTGCTACCTCATCTCTGTTCCCTTCAGAAATTCCAACTTCCTTCGCTTTTGGTCGGGTGGCTGCTAAAACCTGCTCCAGCTCATCCTTTTCGAATAAATTAGGCACTTCACCTGAATTTAGAATATTATTGATGTCTTCAAGGAACTCTTCCACAACGATCTGTAGGGAAAGCAGAGTGGCCATTGTAAGTTCATCACGCTACAGTTACTACAGGAAGTTATCAAGTATTCATTCCAAAACTCACAGGTACCAGTTCCACCTTTAAAAGATACTTAAACGGCAGATAGCATCCTCAATCCTAACACAATCCTAATCCTCAATCCTAAATTCTATGGAGTTTCCATCTTTCTCTCTTGTTTTGTCTATTTATTTATTTATTTATTTTCATTTTTTTAAATTTATTTTACAATACTATTCAGTTTTGTTTTGTCTCTTGAAGAGCATTTGCATCTGTTCTGGCTTCACTGCTCTTGCTGTGATAAAACACAAAAGGGACCCTGGGAAGAAAGGGCTTATTTGAAGTACAATGCCAGGCTGCAGTCAAGGCAGGAACTCAAAGCAGCTAGTAACATGACATCCACAGCCAAGAGCAGCGAGAAATAAACGTGTCTTTGTTGCCTGTTTGCTCACGCTCAGCTGGCTTCCTCACTCTCTTCTACTGTTGGGACCCCCTGCCCAGGGAATAGAGCTGCCCATAGTGGGCTGGGCCCTCCCACATCAATTACCAATCAATTCAGTCCCTCACAGACATGCTCCCAGGCCAATCTGATCTAGAGAACTCCTCAACTTAAACTCTTTCTCAGGTGATTCTAGATTGTGTCAATTTGACAGTTAAAACTCACTGGCACAATACCCATCAAAGTCATATGCACAAGTATCTTGTATTCTGCTCCATTCAGTCACGATTTCATTGTAAATATTAAACCACAAATATGGGAGCACAACACACCATGGAGACAACGTGCCTTGCATTTCCATGGACATAAATGGTTGACAATTTAGTTTATATCATGAATTTATCTTTAGGCCTAGAGCTTTGCTCCTCAGCTGGCAGCAAATTATTTTCATGCACCAGATTCCCAGGAGTGAGATTAACATGTAAAGTGAATTAATATCAACTATTTCTTATTTAGGTCAAATATGACTTTAGTAATGTTTAATATTTACTTTTGTTAATTTGCATTTTATAAGCACTTCCTTTTGGAGAATTTGACTGGTATATCGTTGCTTTTTAAGTGGGAGCAAAGTTAGCCACATTGACTTCTCTTAGGGAGGACTACTACAAAACAGCATCTTCTGAACATGACGTGGCTCTGTACTCATAACTCACAACAGCTGTGGCTATCTGCACAAGACCTGCATGCTCTCAGGGCAGTCAGTGTTCCAGCATGGATGGGGAAGGGTGTGCAAAGCCTTGCTCCTTGCTAAGAACCTACTGATCTCTGATAGCTGATGAGATTGGGTGAATCAGTTTTTTCCAAGAGCACAGCCCCTAGTAGGTTGCCCATGCTCCAGCAGAGGGCTCTACACCCATGCACACATGGGTGGAACTAAATGGACTCAGTAGGTTATTAAAAAAAAAAAGAAAAAAAAAGAAGACATGAAGTTGGGAGAGGCAATGATCCTCTATACTTTTCCGTCTTCAACACACAGTGGAATGTAACCCCATGCATTCCCAGTGGGTGGTAACCCTATGTGCTCACTGTTTGAATATGTACCTGGGTATCTGTGAAAAGGAAAACCATATTTTTGTCTTCCACACCAGCCATCTTGTACAACTTCCTCAGGTCTTCATGGAAACTGTCATAATTGTACCCTCGGCTAAGTTCAATCTGTAAACATTTGTAACCACATATGTGAGCTGCAAGTCTCGTGAGGGACTGCTTTCCCGTGCCTCCTACCCCGACCAGCAGGGCATTGCCTCTTTCCTGGCGGATCATCCGAGCAATCCTGCAGGAAGTAAAGCAGGGGAAGACTGAGTTCAGGTTCACAGGCGTGGCTTCTGCTGAGAGGGTCCTGCTACAGTGGGGATGGCAGAGGCCAGCTAAGCAGGATGTGCAGGTGAGAACCGGGCTATCTCAGGCAAATCAGGGTTGGATGAGTACTATTACTGACTCCTTTCTCCATCTCTCCTCGGATTCACCACAGGCTGGTGGCTCTCTGCCTTGGGTGTACAAATTTAAAATAAAGGAAGAGTTCTTTTTCTCGTTGTTTAAATGGAAAGGAACCTTGATTGATCATGGATACTGCTCATGCATCGGCAAAGCCCAGGTCTCTACCTAGAATGGCAAGCACGCACAAAAGTCTCTGGATCTAGAATAAGACACTGTGGTTCTGAAGAGGGTCAGGTGTCAACAGGGCCAGTCACTGTATAGATCCACAACATTCTAGAAAGCTGTTGTGATGGTTTGCGTAGGAATGGCTTCCATGAACTCATGTATTAGAATGCTGGTCCCCAGTTGGGAAAGGTTAGGAGGTGTGGCCTTGTTGGAGGAGGTGTGTCACTGGGCTCAGGACTTGAGGTTTCAAAGCTCCATGCCATTTGCAGTTAGCCCCATCCCCTCGTGTCTGTAGATCAGATACAAGCTCTCAGCCACTGCTCCAGCGCCTGCCTGCTCCTGTGCTCCCTGCCGTGATGGTTGTGGATTCTAACCCTCACTCAACACTTTCTTTTCTAAGTTGCCTTGCTCAGGGTGTCTCGGTCACGGTCACAGCAATCCAACAGTAAGACACTTGTTGAGTCACTTCAGTGCAGATTTAAAACAGTGCAGAGGACACCCAAGAAGGAGAACACGGGACCTGAATTCAGAGACAAGTGGAGAGATACGGATAGATGGGACCACTAACCCGAGGAGGAGGTTAGCAGAAGTTGCATATCTCATGTAGGATATTGTGGGAAATGAAGCAGGTGAGCTATGTTGAAAGAATGCTCAGAATGACTCAGAAGAGAGAGAGAGAGAGAGAGAGAGAGAGAGAGAGAGAGAGAGAGAGAGAGAGAGAGAGAGACTGTGGAAAGGATGTGGAAGAACACGGAAGCAAAGGAGGATAAACCATGGGGAGAAAATAGAACTTTAGAGACCACATGACAATAGCTTTAGAAGGAGAAACAGGAAAGACTGGAGTTGTCTCTGAGCTAAAGAGGCAGCTCAGGGGGTTCAAGGGCACCTGCTGCCAAGCTGGAAGACCTGAGTTCAATCCCCAGGGCCCACATGATAGAAGGAAAGAATTGGCTAACACACGCGCACACGCACACATATTTAAGGGTTGGAATCAAAAGCTGCACCTACCACTTCTATCTCTGAGATCTATATTTTTGACACAACTTAAAAATGTTATGAGCGTCTAAAGCAGGAGTAATAGATTTCCCACATAGAAATGAATCACATAGGATGGCCACACAACAGGCCTCAAGGCATCATTTCATGAGATGATATGGTGAGAGACTGAGCGAGGGGGTAAATATCACGTTGTGGCTCAGAGATGATCTCCAAACCTATCCTAGGTGAGTCTGAAGATATGCAGAAGAAAGAAGAAAATTTAAAAATCTAAGAAGGTTGGGCTGGAGAGATGGCGCAGAGGTTAAGAGCACTGGCTGCTCTTCCAGAGGTCCTGAGTTCAATTCCCAGCAACCACATGGTGGCTCACAGCCATCTGTAATGAGATCTGGTGCCCTCTTCTGGCCTGTTAGCATGCATGTAGGCAGAACACTGTATCCATAATAAATAAATAAATCTTAAAAAAAAAAATCTAAGAAGGCAGGAAGGATGTATAAGAATGAGCAGTACCCATGGAGTTCAAGTCTGAATATTGATGATTACATGACCCCAGGGAGTGATGGTAGTAATGAATTCTTAAAAACAAAATAGAAAATGTAAAAGTAATTTCTTCCAAAAAATTATCATCAGTGTTTGAAATGGGGGTTATCGATGGGAGTGAAAATTGTTCCGATACAGTCTGTGGGTACATTGGCAAAAGAACATGCGAGCCAAGCAGTGTCTTAACAGCGCAGTGGTAAATGGTCTTGCCAATAATGCAAGCTGTGGCAAACACGACTTCTTAAATTTGAGTTAAAGAGCAGAAATGCAGGACACATGCAAGACTTCATTTGCTATTATTTATGTGAAAAAAAATTTGTGGGAATTAATTGTCAGTTTGCATAAGGACTGGGAGTGTAAACCCGCAGATCTGTTAAATTGTAGCAAAGGGAAATCCCACTCACTAATAATTTCAAGCTGAGTTTTGCAAAATAAATGTCATCAAATATGGGTATCACTTTTAAAGTGCAATATCAGAAATTTATGAAGTTAAACATATTGAAGGCTGGAAATTCTCTTTTAATAAGTAACATGAAATATCCAGGGTAACTTTTTAGGGATTTGAGACAGGTTTTGGTATAATAGCTCAGGCTAGCCTCAAACTTGTAGCAATCTTGCCTCATCCTCCCAAGTGCTGGAATTAATTATAAGCACTGTGCTCCTGGCATGATCCAGGAGAGTTGTACCTGGTAAGGATAAAGCTAAGAGAAGCACGGGGAATAATTTGAAAACACTTACAGAGCTTTTATGAAAAAAATCAGGCCTGTTTTGGTTTGGGAGGCCTGCAGTGGAGTTAGAAGCAAAGGTTTGAATACGATTCCCAATCCTGTAATTCATTAGAAGGAAGACTTGAGAAAGTGTACCTATTTTTTCCATGAGATAGTCCAAAAGTTGGCTGCAATATTTTTCCTGGTCCAACTTGTTCTTGGATCCCATCAAGGGCTAGAGCTCTGTTCTTTTCTTGTGAGCCTGGGTGTGCCTGTGTGGCTGGTTTGGCTGAAAGACTAGGTGTAGTAGAATAGGTACAACTTCCAAAGCTAAGTTATAGGGCCATTTGGCCTTTCCTCTGCCCTTGCTGTTGGAGCCAGGGCCATTATTTAGGGAAGCCCAGACATCCCACTCCTGCAGCATAGGGGCATGTGGAGAGGGCATTTGAGGATAGATGCTACAGGCACTCCAGGTACTGTCTGATGGGACTCCACGAGATAACCCAAGAGAGAGGCCTATAACCGTAAAAGACAATGGTGAACAGATCGAACAGATACAGGCATGTCTAAAAAGCCAAGTGGAACATTCTCTGAGCATTATTTGCAGAGAGACTGATATACTGAGCCAAGAGAGGCCTGTGATGTTAAATGGTGGTTTTACATGCTCCTTGTTCCTACTCCCTAGAATGGACCTGACACCAGAAGCCACAGGAAATAAATGCTGGCTCACTTGGAAAGGTTATTTTAACACTTAGAACTGTCTAAAAGGACATGAACAATTCTACAAAATGGTGTGTATCCCAAAGACTGAAGATATTCAGGCTCTATACCCACATGTGAGGAATGTCCCTCCAAGAGGGCTGTAAGTGGATAGGAGTCACACTTCTAAGCAGATGGATCTATCCTCAGGGTTCAAAACTATGATCTTGAGCTTTCTCTGTAGGCACACACATAATTATCCTAATATATCTCTTAAAGCACTTTAGATACTATTTGTAACAAGACAACAATAAAAACAAACAAATAAAATTGATTAATATTTTGCAGTAATAGGGACTAGAGAAATAGCTTAATGGTTAAGAACACTTGTTGCTCTTGCAGAGAATTCAGGTTTGGTTCCCAGCACTCTCATGGTGTTTATAACCATCTGTAAATCCAGTTCCAGGGAATCCTATACCCTCTTTTCACCACCAAAGGTATCATACACACACAGTACACATGCATTCATGTAGACAATGCACCCATACACATAAATAAATCTAACATCTCCATATTTAGCAATAATGACCTGTGGGATTCCATAGAAAATTCACGTGGTATGTATTTAAAGCATATATTTTGTGGCTAGAGAGATGAATCAGTGATGAAGAGCATGTACTACTCTTCTAGAGGACCTGGATTTTGGTACCAGCAACCACATAGGGCAGTTCACAACTGCTTGTAGTTCTCACTCCAGAGGATCCAACATCCTTTCCTGACCACCTCAGGCACCACACACACACACACACACACACACACACACACACACACACACACACACACACATATAAATAAAATGTTTTTAAAACATTATAAAATATCTTTTAGTCCATATTGAGCATTTCTACAAGACTTTAACTCGACTAACGCATCGAAAGTGCTATCCTTTAATGAAAAACAAACAGGATCAGTGTGTAACTGGGGGCTTGTAGCACGGTACCTTGACACATGCTCTATGGCATCCTGGAAGAACACCAGCTTTACTTCCTTAGGGTTTGTGAGGTTATAGTCATCAAGATAGTCCTGTAGAACATTCCCAATTTTCTCTATGTCAGGCAAATCATCGTAGATGCGGTCAGACGGATCTGCTCCAAACTGTACGACATTTTATGGGGACACACCAAGTTGGATCAATTACCTTACATAGACATATGACACACACACAGTCTGGGAAATTCATTTCACTTCATCTTTTCAAGTGGTAGGTTGTAATGTCAATGATTTTTGCAATAAAATTCATGTAGAAAGGAGTTTGGAAGCATCTTAATTTTTTTGTGCAATCCAATGCTCTGGTTTATACCTTGTTCTTAGGGTGTTCACATTCAAAAAGGTAACTGAAAATAAGTACCACTTAATGGTAGGCAAGTGCTTTACCGCTTAGTCAAGCCCCCAACTCAGGTCTGGCTCATCTACTTTACTTTGCTCTGTGTGTGTGTGTCCAGGTGAGTGTGTGTGTCTGTATAAGTGGATATTCTATTGTGGGGTCAGAGGACAACCTTGGATGACATCTGTCCTAGAATCCTTCTTCTTCTTCTCCTTTTTTTTTTTTTTTTTGTCTTATTGTCCCAGAACCTTGCAAAGTAGGCCAGGCTAGTTGGCCTGTGGTTTCTGTGGATCCCCGTCTCTGCCCCTCATCTATTGCTAGGATTATAGGTGTATGCTACTGCACCTGGATTTTTACATGGAGTTCTGGGGATCTGAATTCATGTTATCATGTAAGCACTTTACCAACTCGGCCACCTCCCCAGGCCTGTCTTTTATCCTTCCATTTGATAATGCTATCACTAAAAGCACATAGCAAATGTAATTTGTGAAAACAAGTCCTTGAGCTTTATTTATCTTACTTACTTTGTTTTGTTTAAGCTTGTCTTTCTTTCCTTTAAAATTTTTGTTGGTAATTTTGAACATGCATACAACATATTTAGATTATATCCATCTTTTCCCAACTCCTATAAAATGGCCCTCATACCCCCCCTCCTAATTAATGCTGTCTTATATTTTTTAAGAATTAATTGGTTGAGTTTTATAACCATTGAGTCCAGTCCGATCAGTACTGCCTATCTGTGCATGGGTCTAGGCCTGTCCACTCGAGCACAATTGGTGACTTTCCTGGCCACCAATTACTGATGACTCCTTAGCTAGGGGTGTGGGCACCCATGGGGAATACTGACTATTTTAACCCTGTACAGGACTTGCACAGGCATCTATGGCTGCTGTACCCTAACTTTTTATGATAACTTTAAATAGGTATATTTCATATAAATACATTATCCTTTTCCCTTGTAAGGTGGAAATACTTATCTGGAGTGTAGCCCTGCATATAGCTTATAGAAGGACCAGTTTATTATCAAATTATTAGCTTTGATTGGCAAGCTGCTATGTACCTTGCTTTGTGTGTGAGGCTGAGACTTCAGTGAACAAAATGGGTATGGCCTTTGGCCTTGAGACATCAAGAATGTGTTCTGCAAGTAAGAGTTAGTTTTGTGGAAGCAGATGGTGGTTTGCTATGTAGGTGGGGGTGGTGCTGTGGAATGGTCTGTATGTCAAATGTGTTGCTCTGATTGGTCAATAAATAAAACACTGATTGGCCAGTAGCCAGGCAGGAAGCATAGGTGGGACTAACAGAGAGGAGAATTGAGAGAACAGGAAAGTGGAGGGAGACACTGCCAGCCGCCGCCATGACAAGCAGCATGTGAAGATGCTGGTAAGCCATGAGCCATGTGGCAAGGTATAGATTTATAGAAATGGATTAATTTAAGATGTAAGAACTAGATAGCAAGAAGCCTGAGCCATTAGGCCAAACAGTTCAAATAATGTAAGCGTCTGTGTGTTTATTTTATAAGTGGGCTGTCGGACTGCTGGGGCTTGGCAGAATCGGGAGAGAAAACTCTCCAGCTACAGGGTGGAGTTGAGCAGGGATGGGAGATTTGTTCTAGGAAGGTTCAGAGGGTAAAATTAGGCCCATGTGTTGACATTTTGGATGGATGGAGAGAAGAGTACAATGATATAAAAGGTAATTAAGTATAAGAATGCTACTAATTAGAGTTTCTTGAAATTAAGAAGGCATCTCCTTTGACTAATAAGCTCTTGTGGTTGGAAGCATTTGGTCAGGGGTTGCACAGCCATGTAGAATACGGGATCTTGGGTCTGAGTTAAGGCATGAAACCTCTTTGCCTCCTTCTGATGGTGCTGGTTTGAGCTATCACCAAAATGAATGTAATTTTTGCTGCAAAAGACTAGAGACTGAATGTTTTTTGGTGTTGCAGATCACCTGTCTTTGCCTCTGCTACTGCACTCGCTATCATTGGGCAAAAGAGTGTAGCTGCATTTAGCTGGAACATAGTTATAAAAACTAGGCAGCAGGCAGATTTGGCCCATGGAACTTAAGCTTGCCCACACTTGGCTTAGATATTTAGTCTTTACAAATGCAAAATCCTGTGTAAATGAATTGGATTTGGAAAACAGCAAATTCACCAAAACCAGTTAGGCAATTAACTACTCACCTTAATGAAATCACCAAATATGATAGGTTTTTTCAAAAAATATTCCAGGTCAATTGCAATTCCAAAGTGCTTGTCTGTTAAAACACAAAAGCAACTTTACTATGGAAATCATCTTGAATGTAGCTTTTTTTTTTTTGTTTGATTTTTTGAGACAGGGTTTCTCTGTGTAGCTTTGGAGCCTTTCCTGGAACTCATTCTGTAGCCCAGGCTGGCTTCAAACTCACAGAGATCCTCCTGCTTCTGCCTCCCAAGTGCTGGAATTAAAGGCAGGCACCATCACTGTCTGGCAAATATAGCATTTTAATAAAACCTGCAGAATAATATCTGCAGTTGATATGAAAACTGAGAGAGAGAGAGAGCTAAGCAAACAACATACTCTTTTAATTGGGTGGATAATTTCCCAGAGTTAAGATTGTTTAGCAAGTATTTAAAAACTTTTGTTAAATAGTAAATATTGAAGACTTATTCAATAAAAAGGATAATTTTAGAATTATAGTAATTTATTTTTATTTTAATCTGCTTTAAAAAATTAAAATCATAGCACTTTTTTTTTTTGAGACAGAGTTTTATACTCTAGCCAATGCCAGCCTCAGACTCATGGCAATCCTCTTGCTGAAGCCTCCTGGGTGCTTGGATTATGGAAATGAGATACTACACCCAGATAAAAATATGTTTTTCAGTTATCACATAAAATAACGGGTTTCATTATGCCAATTTGACATATGCAGGTCATTGTTTTTGTTTGTATTTCCCCTTCTTTGCTCCTCTCCCTTTCCCTCTATCTAATCCTATCTGTGTCCATGTGAGATATGTGTGACTCTGTATCACATGGGTCTGCTTATAAATATATATATATCTACATCTGGATTCCCCATGATAGAAGAAGACATGTGATATTTATCTTTCTGTTCACCCACAACCCTCTCTCGTCCCCTCCCACATCATTTCAGACTGTGTCCTCCCTACCCTTCTCCCTTCTGTTACAGGATTCATCAATGGTCTCTGTATCTCTGTATCTCTGTATCTCTGTATCTCTGTCTATTCCTTGTATGAGAAGAAACATGTTATCCTGGCTTCTTATTAGAGAATAGTCTATTTCTCCACTTTCCTGCCTCTATTTCTGATTTCATACCTGATTGAGACTACCAAACCTTTCTTTATTCTAGTAACTAATTTTCATAATATTTATATATATTTGAGTTATCAAAAATTTTAGTTATGAATGACTAAAACTCAAAATCATTTCATTTCCCTTATGAAAAAAAATTAAGAATAAAAGAATAGCTAAGTAAGATATTTACTGGCCATTTCTGTCAAGATAACATGGAAGTAGTGTTTGTCTTCATTGTTGATCAAACGATCATGGAATACTCTTTGACATTCGTGGCAAAACAGTCGAAATATTTGCATTTCTTCTCTTATTGTTCCTGGATCACATTGGAGAATACCTGTGTGGTTTTTTTAAGAAAAGGGAAAAATTTGCATTCATGAACTCATTTATCACAGTTTAATAAAGTATGAAACATCCCTAGTCCAGCTTGGGATGGAAAGAAGTGGTTAGATTTGGGATATATTTTCAAGGGGGAGGTTGTTCAAGGCCTGTGACCAGAGGAGTTAATGGTAGTCCCCTCTAGGGCAGAGATAGCCATGGCCAGTGGTGGAGGGATGAAGCAAGAATCCACTTTTCTGTATGCGTGAGACAGGGTTTCACTATGTAGCTCCGGTTGACCCAGAGCACACTTTGTAGACCAGGCTGGCCTAGAACCCACAGAGACCTGCTTGCCTCTGCCTCCTGAGTGCTGGAATTAAAGGCGTGCATTAACACATCTGGCTAAGAATCTACTATCAATCTGCTAATTTAAGAAGTTCAATTGGACATCTGAGTGAGGACCTTGGGAAGAGTATGGCACGTGGGAGACACTTGCTAAGACAGGAGGCTGAAATCGGTGATAGAGAACTGACTGAGGAGGTTGGACAAAACATGGACCTAGGACAGAACCCAGAGGCCACAATTTTAAGGTAGAGCAGATGAGCAGCCATCAGTGCAGATGGATTGGCAACAGCCAGGGACAGAGAAGGGAACACAGGAGAGTTTGTACCCTGGACTGCTTGGGTGGGGGAGAGGGCAGTGCCAAACACTGAGATCTGGCCTGTGGGAAGCCAAGTTAAGTCCAGGGTTAAGTATACGCTTTGACTGACTCATGTTAAAGGTAGAACTGAAGGGATCATGAGGAGAGGCCATTTTTTCTTTTTTTACAGGAGTCTTTCTAGAAAAGGAGAGGAATAGTACCTCAGGAGAATTAACTTGATCTAATAGCAGAGAATTCTATAAAAGCAAAGTGGGGATTATATGAAGCAAATCTCCGATGAGGAAGGTGGAGATGGACCTTCATAGCAGAGGGCGTATACAGGCGCAGCTCATCTCAGGGCAGGAGAGAAGTTGTTTGGGAGATTTGGGAGATGAGGTGTCTCTGATCTGATTACTTCTATTTTTCAGTTTTCTCTCTCTCACTTTCATCTGGAAGTGAGAAGGGGGATGGATGTTGGGGATTTGAGAAAGTTCTGGAGTTCAGCATGAGGTAGGAGGGTAAGGGGACTTGAATAAGCTATGCTCTGTGTCTTAGCTACCTTCCCGTTGCTGTGATAAAACACCTTGGCAAAAGCAGCTGAGGAGGAAGGAGAGGTTTAGCTTCCCTCACAGCTCCAGGTAATAGTCCATCTTTTCGGGGAGGTCAGATGAGCAGGAGCTTGGGGCAGCTGTGCACAACACATCCACAGTCAGGTAGCAGAGACAGGAGAGTGGAGAAGTAGAATGTGTGCGCAGCTTACTTCCTCCTCCTTACACAGTCTGGATCTCAAGCCCAGGGAATAGTGCCACCCATAGTGGACAGGTCTTCCCGCCTCAATTAGCCGTGCCAAGAAGGTCCTCTCCCAGGTGGTTCTAGAACTCATCATGTGGAAAATTGAGATTAAGCATCATGCTAGGGGGGCCTAGTTGAATCATAGACACCTTGGTGCACATGATTCTGAGAGAGTTGGTGGAAGGCAATGGAAACGCAGAACCAAGGATGAAGGTTCGGTACACTACCTTGCACACACTTGGATAAGTCTCTCAGGTTAAAGACGTAATGGGACTTGGCTGGGGTTGGCAGGAGATCGACACTCATCCTGTTATAAATCTCAACTGCAGCTTCCACAATGTTTGATGAAGTTTGCTTTACAGCTGGTGGGAAATCAGCCAGGAAGCCATTCAAGATGGCCTGGAACCAGAAATGCAATGAGAGTTACATTTTTAAGCCAAATATTTGTCTTTCAAGTACTCTGGTTCTGATACCCTTTCTAAGCGCAACTAGAAGACTAAATTCCAACACAAAGGCATCTGTGTGTCAAGCCCTTGTTCAGAATGTACTCTCAAGAACAGGATTTTTCTTGTGATTTGTTTGGTGTTTGGGTTGGCTGAGTGGAATTCAAAGTGATATGTGACTTACCACAAACCTTCCATTTCCTGTCTCTGTGACTCTGTTCCCTCAAGAAATCTCTGTTCCTCTCTGTCGGTTTGAACCCTCCTCCAAGGCCAGCCTTGGGTGATTGGTGATGGCATGCCCTCCCTTGACTCAAATTTTGTCATCACTCTTTTCAGAATAATGCTTCACGTTTATCGGACACTTCTGAGCCCTTCTAGGTTAAGGTAACAACGTGCTTCCCATTTAAAAGATGAGCAATTGGTCCCTTGGGGAGGTTAGTACAGGAGGGAGTAAGATGGCTGACGGTTCATAGTGGTGGTGGAGAGTCGATGAAGTCTGTCTGGGATGTGAGGAACGGGAGCTGCCTGGAGTGGTCTGTGGTTTGAGGGGACACCCAGGCCTGGCTGTCATGTCTGAAGTGTGAGCAGAGGTGAGGACTGGGCAGTGGAGGAGGTCTCCTTTCTTTAAGAACAAATGTCACATTTAATCTGTCTGCATTCCTAAATGGTCTGCCTTGTGAGACCACAACTACAGCAATCAGGGATGCAGACGCTTGTCAGCTGCTCTTTGGGTGCCTATGGTCACATGCTTCCTCCTTAGGAAAGGGGTGGAAGGGGTCCCCCGAAACCCAGCGGACTATGTTGACTATGACATCCGAGGATCTCATGTTACATATTTTCTTTTCCCCATCTTGTCAAGTTAGAATCCACACTCACCTGAAAAATCTGCTTTAGACTGTGCTCCGAGGGCATAGGGAGGCACAGCATGCTGAAGTGTCGGATGAAGCGGGGTGTCACAGGGTTGCGGCCCCCTCCTGGGGGAGCACATGCTGATACAATTGTTACATCCTGTGTGGAGAGAAAAGCCACTTGGGTCACTCTGCAGAGAAAGAGATAAGATCTGCCCTCCCTAACATCAAGACTTGGCACCGATATTCTTTTGAGGACCTATCAGGAGCCAGCATTGTGACCCCATGACTAGCTGAGGTCACTATTCCTACCCTCATTTCATGATGGAAAAACCAAGGTCTTGGGTGTTTAACTGAGTTGCTCAGTTGGCAGTGTCAGGGCTGTGTTTTGCAAAGGCCACTCTGGGGGCTGGGCAAGATGGCTCAGGGTGTACGAATGTGTTCTGTCACCCTTGTGGATTCCTGAGAACTTCCCTAGCACCAGGTTTTGACTGCCCTAACTGTCATCAAAGAGCCTGCATCCAGTAACTGATGGAAAACAGATGCAGAGATCCACAGCCAAGCCCCAGGCTGAGCTCCAGAGGTCCAGTTGAAGAGAGGGAAGAAGAATTCTATGAGCAAGTGGCATCAAGATCATGATGGTGAAACTTACAGATACAACCGAACCAAGCTAGTGGGAACTCAGGAACTTTAGACCAATAGCTGTGGGGCCTGCATGGGACTGGACTAGGCCCTCTGCATAAGCGAGATAGTTGTGTTCACTCCCTTTGTTCTGTGTTTATAATCTAGGTTCTCAACTACCTGCTTCTCTCATCCTCAACCCAATCCCAACCCTGAATTCTGTCTCTGCCGCTCATCATCTTTCACTACAAAGGTCTGTCATACTCTCTAAAACTCCACTCTCTGGGAGGGAAGGACAGTCTCATTTGCCACTCATCTCCCCAAAGAGCCTGGCAAGAACTCAATGCAGATAGGATGAACTGAATTAAAGGTAAGAAACACCCAGCCATGTTTTATAGACTGAATTTACCCAGAAATAATGTGTTGAAGTCCTAATTTGTGGTAAAAATTTGATTGCCTTTGGAGACAGGAATTTGAAGAGGTGATTAACATAAAATGATGTCTTTAAGGTGACCCAAAATACTAGATGAATGGTACCTCTGTAAGAGATTGGGACACAGAAGGAAGCCAATTTCTGTGGTTTGAGTACAGTTTGCCTCCTTTATATCTCATGTCAGACTTTAATCCCTGTTATGAGGCATGTGGACAGGAGAAATTTAATCCAACCATGTTGTTTTGAGATGGTAATTTTAGGAAGTTATTAAGATTGGATAAGGTCATCAGAATGATATGTCCACTGTTGAGTTATTGGTAGCCTCATGAGAGCAGGAACAGACAAAAAGGTACATGCTCCTCATATTTCTCCATGTGATGTCTTGCTGTTGTATATATATAGCATTTCCCCCTGCTTCTTAAGTTACAAAAGAAAGCTTCTTCATACCAAGACATAAACAATTCACAAGTTCTAGGAAGTACCAGAAACTTACTAGATTCACAAGGCCCCTGGATTCCCAAGGTTATATAGGTAGTAAGGACTG
Source organism: Peromyscus maniculatus bairdii (assembly GCF_049852395.1). Taxonomy (NCBI): domain Eukaryota; kingdom Metazoa; phylum Chordata; class Mammalia; order Rodentia; family Cricetidae; genus Peromyscus; species Peromyscus maniculatus. The sequence continues at coordinate 95,183,594 of NC_134854.1, forward strand.
ATGAGGAGAGAGGAGACTCTGAAATGTTGAGCTGCCTGCAAGTCGTGCAACAAACTCCAGATCCAGCTGTTATGAGTTGTCACCCATGATGGGTGGGGGTGAGCTTTGCGTGAGGCAGCTGCCCCTGCTCTTCCTTCTGAGACAGGGTTTTACTCTGTGACCCTGGCTGACCTGGAGCTTGTGATATAGGCCAGGCTGGCCCTAAACTCACAGAGATCCACTTGCCTCTGCCTCCCAAGTGCTGGGATTAAAGCCATGTACCACCATATCCAACCTTGCAGCTGCCTTTGAGTCACCCATGTTCCTGTAACTAACCCTTCGTCCACACCTGTAGGTAAGCCCAATAGACTCATTGGTTTACCAGGTTGGATTTTGATGGTATCTTTATTTTGTTCCACCATTGGTTCCCCATCTGCGTTGAGGGGACATTTGTACACGTCTCTCCAGGGTCACCTACCACTTGCACCATCCCAGTAGTGAAGCAGGAAAGCGGTCACCACATATAGCCTCTTGCTCCTGGATCAAAACCACAATCCATAATATATCTCTTTATAACTTACCCAGCCTGTGGTTAGCAACAGGAAACAGACTAATAAACCCATGTAAAGACATGAGAAGGAGGACATCTACAGGCCAAGCAGGGAAGTCTTAGAGGAGTGGAGTCTGCTGACTCATTGACCTTGAACTTCAGAATTATGAAAAACTAGGTTAAGCTATCCAGACTGTAGTATTTTGTTATAGTAGCCCTGGCAAATAACACTCCATATTTGAAGACACCCATTACTGTAAAATCTGAAGTTAACCTGTATTTCTTTCCAAAAGAGTTTGTTCCTATCATAAAATCCACCAAAATCTTGATATTGCCGAAGCAATTCAATGGGTGGCTGGGAGCCATAGCGATCCAGTCGGGGCATATTCAGATCGTCAACAAAAATCACGACTCGTTTGTTTCCTGGTGCTCCTGGGAAAAGAAAAAATAATTTTTAAGAATCACAATTTGTCATCAGAAAATGTAAGGCCATTTTGTTGTGGTGGTTTGAAAATGATTTGTCTTTACAGAAATTCATGTTGAGGCATGGTCTGCGGTGTGGTGGAATAGAGAGGTGGTGGAACCATTGGGGCATTTGGGGTCATGATGGATCTGCCCATCCACCCTCTTCCAGGAGATACAGGCATTCACATTGTCCTGCCATGTGGTTCCCCATCCTTAGTCTCAGAAACACATGATGATGCTAGCTCCCCAGAGGGGCCTGGACCTTTCCAGATGTGAGGACCAGATGGCTAAGCACCTGAGCATGGGGGAGGAAGGGGATTACCTTTCCACAGAAAAAAGTAGAGGGATATTGTGGTGGTTTGAAAGAACATGGCCCCCATAGGCCCATAGAGATTGGAACTATTAGGAGGTGTGGCCTTATTGGAGTATATGATGGAGGAAGTATGTCACTGGGGGCAGACTGAAGTTTCAGATGCTCAAGTCAGGCCAGTGGCTGAAGGTCCCTTCCTGTTGCCTACCAATCTTTATGTAGAACTCTCAGCTACCTCTTCTGCACCATTTTTTGCCTGGGTGCTGCCATACTTCCCATGATAATGACAATGGACTAAACCTCTGAACTTTAAGCCAGCCCCCAATTAAATGTTTTCCTTTATAAGAATTGCTGTGGTCATAGTGTCTCTTCACAGCAATGGAAACCCTAACTAAGATAGATACCAAAGGTTTCCATTCATGAACACCACCTCACCATTCCCATATGGAAAACAGGCTTTGATATTTGGAAGCATCCCAATCCCATCAATGGAAATTCCTGGACAGTAGGAAGGAAGCACAGGTGAGTTCACCCATTCTGGTCTTCAGGGCTTGAGAAAACAGCTACAGCCCCGTGGCTGGGATTAACGATAGGTGGTGATTCCAAGGCAACTGAAGCTAATTCAGGCCTCCACTCCATCTTCTGTCCCAGAGAAGCCATGTAGCAAGACCAGACTGGGAAGAAAAGACCTAAGGGAATAATTCATTAAAAACGTGGAGCTCATGCCAAAAAACCAGCCTGGCATCTGCGGCCCCGTGTTTAGCTGAGCAAGGCAAAGGGGACCAAGGGGAGTCAGTGAGGCAGTTGGCAACCCCACTGTTAGCATATGGAGGTCAGTGCATGATGGACACTGTGGAAAGCAGCTGAGCCTGAGCTCTGTCAGGTACCCATCCAGAAGGGCTGTGGGCTCTGCTAAGTGAAGCCCAGCGCCTTGTATTACTGGAGGATGGGAAGGAGTGGAGGCTGAGACCTTGAGATCAACCTCAGGCAGCCCTCCAGTAAGGAGGCTGAAGGCTGACCAGTGAACTGCTCTTTTAGGAAAGCTCACAAGAGCTCGGTCCTGCCTCCCAGGGAACACGGATAGCAATCCAGGGCCAGAGGAGCAGAGGCCACACAAAGCGACAACCTAAATGCCAGTGGGGAACAAAACATTAGTCCATCGTCGGCCCCTACACATCAGGACCTCTAGGGTTAATAAAAACACCCCATGCTACCCTCCATGCCAGGCCTGGTGCTGCAAATCTGACTTACAACAGAGACAAGGGCTGATTTTCAATTAGGCTTGGGGGTTGGTGTTTTACATTGACCCAGACTTGAAACATCTAAAGGTGACAGGAAAACTATGCTTAAAAAACAAAAAACAAAAAACAAAAAACAAAAAACAAAAAACAAAAACCAAAAACCAACAACAACCCCCCCCCCAAAAAAAAACCTTAAGTAGCAAATAAAGGAAAGAGAAGGAGATGTCAAACCTTGTCTGAAAACACCAAACCCAGAAACTCCATGTGCCACATATGAAGACCTTTGCTGGTTTTGAACAAATGGAAGTCAGTTGGGATTTGAGGACCCTGGGTGGAGGGAAGGGGAGCCATGAAATGTCAGAGACTGAGGATGGTCTGGGCTGGCGGGGGCTGTCAGGGTTAATCTTTGGTTTGACTTCACTTGGAATCGCCTAGGGGCCACACTTTGGGGTGTGTCTGGGAGAGTGTTTAATGGAGAAGGGAAGGTTAACCCCAACTGTGGGGGCTCCATCTCATGGACTGGGATCCCAGTCTAAACAAGAATAAGGAATAAAAAGAGGAGGGAGCAAGCGGAGCGCCAGCCTTCATCTCTCTGATTCCTGATGGCAGATGCTGCGTGACCACCTGCTCGCTCCTGCCGCCATGCTTTCCCGCTCTGATCAGTCGCCTCCCCATCCCCCACCCCCCCCCGAACTGTGAGCCAAAACAGATTCCTCTTCCTTTAAGTTGCTTTCGTCTGGTGTGTTGTCATAGCAACAACACACTAGTAGGAGAAATGAATGACATGCAATTCACGGTGAGATACCCGGATGAGGAAAACAACTGTTAGCAGACTCTCCTTATGTGGGCTCGCCACGAACTCGTGCTGAGGCATGGCCTCACCTGGACATGCAGGACCTTTAAGAGAGATCAGTGCTTTCCTCGAAGGACTAGGCTGCTCACCTCAAGAATGGGTTGGTGTGAAGCAAGCTGGTCTCCTCAGCTTGTTCCCTTTGTAAGCGACTTATTGGCTGAGGAATAATTTGTGTGGAAAAAAAAAAAACAACCTGCAATGATGATTCTTACCTAGAATATTTTTTCTTTTTCTTTCCAATTTTGACTCAATGATCTCTTGTGTCCTTGAAGATGAAGTCTGGGCAGAAAAATTCAGATAAACGGGGACATAGCCGGCTGAATCTTGAATTTTGTTCAGCAACCCTTTGGCGATCACAGACTTTGAATGAAAAAGAATATGTTGATTGATTTCATATTCAGTACAATACTTTTTCAGTAGCCCACACTGGTCATGATCCAGCTCAGTGAATGAGAAACAGGATCAAAGGAGGAGGTCTGGATCTAGATGGAACTGTTGGGAATTCTTTCACTGTGGACATGGATTTCAGTTATAGTCAGCAGAACCAAAGAAGTACTCTAATCAGATCTAACTCAGAAAGAAGTCTTAGTGTTACACCAAAATTCTTCAGCCCAATTTGACACTGAAGTAGATCCACATTTCTTTTTTGAAATCTTTTAAAATTTATATTTTATTTATTGTATGTGTGTGGGAGCATGTGTGAGTGTGTGTGCATGTGTGCATGTGTGAGCACGTATGTGGGGGTGCCTATGGGTCATGGTGCACATATGTGGAGGCCAGAGGACAGCATAAAAGGAATTGGTTTTCTCCTTCCAACGCCCGGTGTCCTGGGGATTGGACTCAGGTAGCCAAGCTTGGCAGCAAGCTCCTTTATTTGCTGGGCTGTGTTGCTGGCCCACGCTTCTTAATGATAACATAGGAAACAGTGAATCCTGGCTTGTGTGGATGCCTCTAAGTATTTTCTTCTCAACCCCTCCCCACCCAAATTAAAATGACAAAGGAGTTATGGCTGGGTCGGTTAAAATACGTAAGAAACAGGACAGAATGACCTTTATCAACAGTCCTCCGGGAACACAGTTGCCCTGGGCAGTTTCTCTCCAGACAACAGGAGAGAACTGCAGAGGCACGGAAATGCCCCTAAACTCAAAGCCTGGTCGATGACGCCAACCGAGGATATGTCCAGAAACCGATAAACTTTGGGGAAATCCTCGGGTCTATATAGATTCTGCAGAGATAAATTCTTCTTGAAAAAGTGATGGAATCTAAAAATTTCTGCTGGGAAACGGTGTGTTATTTCTGGTGCTGAGGACCCTAACTCCACGGTCCCCTCACTTTTGACGGCACTTCTTTTCCGACGCGTTTCCTACCTTGCCGACTCCGGTTGTTCCCGTGAACAACACCGAATGCCTGACGGCCAGCAGCTTTTCCATTAGGTAGCCATAGCGCACTGTGTCTGTTGTAGGGACAAGCATCTCAAAGAAGGGGACTTCCCTGCTGTACTTGAAGGTGGGTATGATTCGTTCCCAGGGGTCCAAGCGTTTGGTGTCAAAGTCTACATGAATGCTCCACAGATCTCCAGAACTGGGAAGCTGAAAACAGAAAATCAAATATCAATGGACAACACTGACCCACAGAAATAGGTACATTCACATGAAATCAAAGGCGACCAGAGAACACAAAGAGAGTTGAATGTCATGTTTCTTTTTAAGAAGAATTTGTTCAAATATCAGAGGATAATTCTTCTTCTTCTTCTCCTCCTCCTCCTCCTCCTTCTTCTTTAGTTTAACTGCAGTGGGGATGCATTCACTCCTGTGCGTGTGCTGTGTGTGTGTGCACATGCGTGTGATATGTGCATTGTGTGGGTGAGTGCAGAGGCCAGTGGAGGACACTAGGTGTCTTACTCTATCATTTGAGATGAGGTCTTACTGAACCTGGAGCGAGGCTGGTGGCTAGCAAGCCCCAGAGATCCTCCTGTCTCCAAATTACAGAGTATGGGGATGGGATTTTTTTATTTACATATTTATTTGATTCATTTTCATTTATGTGTATGTGCCCACTTGTCTGTCTGTCTGTGCACCAACTCAACCCCCTTGGAGCCTTTGGCATTAAAATCTGACACACGTGCCGAGAGAAGACAGGAGCTGGCAGGGTGGGCATTACCCTGAGAGTGCCCCCCCCCCATGCTGCTGGCTGAGAAACGCCAAAGGAGAGATGACCCCTGCTCAACAGGGAAGGCAGACAGGCCGGTCCAACTGACTGCAACCCCACAGAGGCGCTACACCCCCTTAATCCGTCTTCATTTGAGATATGAGGGCCTGCTCTCTCACCTTCTAGGGCTGGAGCTTCCAGTTAGGAAGAAATAGTGACAGAATTTTTTAAAACTTTAGCCTCACTTGTCTTTTATTTTCTGAATCTCCATTTTCTTTCTTTCTTTCTTTCTTTCTTTCTTTCTTTCTTTCTTTCTTTCTTTCTTTCTTTCTTTCTTTCTTTCTTTCTTCCTTCCTTCCTTCCTTCCTTCCTTCCTTCCTTCCTTCCTTTCTTTCTTTCTTTCTTTCTTTCTTTCTTTCTTTCTTTCCTTCTTTCTCTTTCTTTCCTTCTTTCTTTCTTTCTTTCTTTCTTTCTTTCTTTCTTTCTTTCTTTCTTTCTTTCTTCTTTCTTCTTTCTTTCTTTCTTTCTTTCTTTCTTTCTTTCTTTCTTTCTTTCTTTCTTTCTTTCTTTCTTTCTTTCTTTCTTTCTTTGTTTCTTCCTTTCTTCCTTCCTTCCTTCCTTCCTTTCTCTCTCTCTCTTCCTTTCCCTCCATCCTTTCTTTTTTCCTCCCTCCCCCTTCCTTTCTTCCCTTCTCCCCCTTTCTCTCTCTTTTCTAGGCAAGCACTCTACCTCTGAACTCTATCCTCAGCCCCATATAGACTTCTTAATTTCTTTAATTATTACTTTGCTCAGTCAAATCTTGTCCTTCTCCCTTTTCTCATTATTTCCCCCTTTTACTTATTCTTCATCACTTTCTTAAGCTTTAGGAATCGTCACGCTCCCTCCATCTGTCTCACACTGTCCCAACACTTGTTTTCTTGTACCGCCCTGGGGGATGAAAACCGAGGACAGTGTTGCTTTGTACTGCATGTTGGTGTCAGCTTTGTTGTCAAACCACGGTCCCTGTTACTGTTATCTGCTTCTCCTCTCTAAATAATAGCAGGGTCCCTAAGTCCAAGGAAGGACTGGGCACTAAGAAGACCCACATAAAATGAAACAGGCAAGGGGCTGGAGAGACGGCTTGACCGTCGAGAGCACTTGCTGATCTTGTAGAGGAACCGGGTTCAGTTCCCAGCACCTGCAACAGTGGCTCACAGTGGCCTCGAACTCCAGTTCCCCAGTATCCAACTCCCTCCTCTGGCCTCCGTGGACACTGTACACATGTGGTGTGCATGCACACACCCAGGTAAAACACTCATATACATAAAATAAAAGTAAATACATCTTTAAAATAAAATAAAAGGTGGTTAAGAGGAAAAAATTCTTCCATCCCAACAGATGTACAAATTACAGCTTGGGCACACCCCAAACATGAAATAGCCAACACAGATCCTTCAGAAGGCGAAGATTATGCAGTAACTGAAATGTCGTGAAAAGAATTCTTTGTTTTGTCAGAGGTGGCATACACCTTTAACCCTACCACCCAGAAGGCCGGGCAGGCCGATCTCTGTGAGTTTTAGGTCAGCCTCGTCTACACAGTAAGTTCCAGGCCAGGGTTTCATCGTGAGACCCCGTGGAGGCCCACAAAGATTTCCTAGTGAGATCCGAGCTTGCTTTACCCAGCAGAGCTGCATTAGAGGATTGCTCCATCAAGTGTGTGGTTGCCAGGTGTTTGGGAGTGTCTGCACTTGGATGTGTGGCGTGCTTTGGTCTGGCAAGGGGAGGTCTTTTGCCCCTCCCCTTGGTATTCCTTTAAAAAGCCCTTTAGAAGAGACAGAAGGGGCCGGTGGAGAGGGACCCAGGCCCTCCCGAGCTATCCTGTGTTTCTGTCTGTCTCTCTCCCCTCTGTATTTCTATCTAAATACTTCCCACTTCTCCCTCCTCAAGAGTTCCCTGGGGAAAAGGTAGGGGCGAGTCCCTCACAAGACCCCATTTAAAAAAAAAATAGAATTCCACACCCTACATTTTAAAAATTGAATTATTTCAAGGAGGATTTGAACAGGATGAGTGAAATCAGAAAATTAGTTCAGATCCTGGATTAAAATCACCAATGTGGGTGAGGAAAAATCCTAGCAAAATGGATGAGAAATTTGAGAACATGGGGGAAAAATTTACCAAGGAAATTGAGAGTCTGGAAAAGAACCAAATGGAAGTGCCAGAAACAAAAGAGTCAAACACACACACACACACACACACACACACACACACACACACACACACACGAGGTTCACAAATGGTCTATCTGTACGGAGTGTGTTTTATTATCTTAGGTGCTATGAGTAACTTAGGGATGAGTTAGAGCACGCAGGAGGCTGTGTGTAGGATATTTACCAACAATGCCCCTTTTGATAGAAGATACTCGAACATCTGCAGACTTTGGAATCCTTGGGAGAATTCTGGGATCAGTTTCCCCAAGGACAACTTTATGCACATGTCAGTTTTCATACAATTATACCCATACACTAATATTTTAAAAATCCATGAGTAGTAGTATTTCCAATTTCAGTCTAATAACACAAGGTACATTTGCATCTATCTGTGATGATGAGGAATCTGGTCACCATAGCACATTTACTCAATGTTGGGATGCATAAAAAGTAGTTAAAGAGTCAATACAGATCAACTGTGAAAATACACCTGTTAATTAGGACTCAGTACTTATCTACAGTTCAGGGGTTTACAGACCATTTGCCTTATTAATATATGCAATGCCTCTGAAAGCACACCAAAAGATTTATTTGCTTGTTTGTTTTTTATTTTTAATACAATAGATGTTGTCAGGGTCTGAAAGAGAATAATGTTTTTAAAACCTCACAATGAATGGGACTAAAGCTCTTAAAGTTGTTGCTCTTCCTGCTCACACATTTCTTTTTATTTAAATTAAATTGTATTTATTAATTCAAATCTTTAAGCTCACAACTACGTTTTCTGGAGTGTTTGTTTTATATGAGCACCACTCTTCTTTTTACAAAACATAAAGGTCTTAAAGTTTTAAGGATTTAAAGTTATGACGTCACCTCCACTTGGTCCTTACCCTGGCATCAGCATTATCATCAAATTGTGTTCTAATAAATGTATCAAACGTATCCCAGTAATTTTCGGTTAAGTTTCCACCCAGAGACCACAGGTAGCAGAACACGAAAGTCTGGCACAGCAAGGTGTTCAGCTTCATTTGCTCCTGAAAGTACAAAGAGAAGTGATAAATATCTATGTTCGGACGGAAAACCCTAAATTGTAAAGTTTGGGAGTTTTGTCTTATTAGACTTATTAGTGATTCACAAAGCTGTGCTTCCTTTACATGACGGGAGATGATGAACAGTAAATGACAGGCGCCAGGCGGAAACACACCCGAGGTTGACTTCTGCTGTGCATTCTAACTTACTTTATGGCAGTATGAATGTTTTTAAACAGACTGAGCACACATTGTCCTGAAAGATGCTGTAGACTACAAGGGTATTAAAAGTCAAGTAGAGGAATAAACTACAGGCTTTCTGGTATCCCTTCTAACTTTGGGTCTAACGCAGTCATTAGTCTCATGAAAATTAAATTAAAAAATAAAATGGTCAAATTTCAGGAAGTGTAGAGTTTCTATTGGCAAAGAATCTGATAGACCAATAGTATTTATGTAGCTCTATAGTAAGAAGAAGGCTTCACGCAGGGCTGGCGAGACGGTTCAGTGGGTAATAGCACTTAAGCTCCACAACCGGAACTTGACTCCTGAACCCTTGGTGGGAAGAGAACCAATGCCCCAAAGTTATCCTCTGATCTTCACATGTGCACTATGGTGTTCAGATACCAACACACACACACACACACACACACACACACACACACACACACACACACACACACACACACACACACCAAAACTTCGTACCATTGACAGGATGCTTCCATCCCTGCTGAGTAGCAAGGACTCCAGCAGGCAGCAGAGTGTGGTCACTTTGCTGATGTCCACCTGTGGGATGGCTTGGCTGCACTTTTTGTTTATAAAATGTAACCCTTCATCAACGTAACGATTGAAAAGGTTCAACAAATATTCTCGGGTTTCCTCATTCAGCTGAAATGAAACAAATAAAGAACGTTTGAGTAAATTCTTCTTTGTTTTATTTATGTGTTTTTTAAAATAAATTATTTATTTTACATCCCAGCTGCAGTTTCCCTTCCTCTCCTCCCAGTTCCTCCACGCAACACCCCTCTGCTTCCACCCCCCCAATCCACCCCTCCTCTGTTTCTTCTTAGGAAAGGGTAGGTCTCCCATGAATATCAACAAAACATGGCATGTCAAGTTGCAGTAAGACTAAGCACCTCCTCATATGTTAAGGCTGGGCAAGGAGACCCAATATGAGGACTAGGGTCCCAAAAGCCAGGAAGAGTCAGAGACAGCCCCTGTCCTCACTGTCAGGAGTCCCACAAGAGGACCAAGCCACACAACTGTAACATATATGCAGAGTGTCTATGTCAGTCCCATACAGTGTCTGTGAGCCCCCATGAGCCCAGGTTACTTGATTCTGTGAGTTCTCTTGTGATGTCCTTGACCTCTCTGGCTCCTACAATCCTGATTAAATTTAGAAATGAGGTGTTTAAAATCCATGTGTCTAGTATATTCAGTAGCCTTTAGATCTACTGCTAGCACCCTAGTGTCTAAGGATTTTACTGATCCACAGCATGAAACGAAGTCTTCAGAAACCCATGGCTCAGTAGGGATGCACAGAGGTCATACTAGGCAATGGAGAATGCACTACACTTCTTGGTTTGGTAATGAGTTCAGAGGTTTCACTTTATAAGTACTTCTTAAAGTACCAGTGCATACATTACACAGCATTGTTTGCTGACAATCTTTCACCACTAAGCACAATAAGAAGGAATAAGCAGAGAAGGCAACATTTTAATGTCTCAACAAGGTGGAAGGGATAATTTCCAAAGACTTAAAAGATAGTTTAACCCTTGTTATTCGGTACCGTATTGGAAGTTCAAGCTAATGTGACAGGACAATAGAACCAAGTAGTCACAGATTAGAATGGGAGAAGTAGGGGCTGGAGAGATGTCTCAGGGGTTAAGAGCACACACTACTTTTGTGGAAGACAAGAGTTTGGTTCCAGCGTGTCGGGAGGCTCACAACTGACTATGAAAGGACAAAAGTCCAAGAATAGGCAACAAAATACTGAAGAAGAGCGTATTGGCAGGATTGATGCTGTCTGTGGTGAATTGAATGAGAACGTGCCCCATAGACTCATATGTTGAAACCTGGTTCCTTCCCAGTTGGAGGAACTGACTAGGAGGCATGGCCTTGTTGGAGGAGGTATGTCATTGGGGGTGGGCTTTGAGGTTTCAGAAGCCCACACCATTCCCATTGTCTCTCTTCCTCTCTGCCTCATGCCTGTGGATTGGGATATAAAGCTCTAAACTACTGCCCTAGCGTCATGCCTGCCTGCCTGACGCCATGCTCCCCACCATGATGGTCATGGGCTCACCCCTCTAAAAATGTAAGAAACTCCCCAAGAAATTTTTTATTCTATAAGTTGCCTTGGTCATGGTGCCTCTTCATAGTAATATAAAAGTAACTAAGATACCACCCCACTTCAAGATTTAGGGCAAAGTAAAGATAATTTGAATATATATACATATACACATATATGTGTGTATGTATTATGTATATTAATGTCTTTTATGTGAATTATTAATATATATCTATATATGTACACACACACACACACACACACACACACACACACACACACACACATATATAAAATGTCAATAGAAAAGGATAGAGAGCTCAGAAGCCTGGGATGGTGGTACACACCTGTAATTCTAGTATTTGGTAGGCTGAGGCTGGAGAATTGTGAGCTAAAGGCTATAGGAGCTACATGATAGGATCCTGTCTCCAAACAATGCACCTAATATAACAGACTAGGGAATTCAGAATAGACCTGTGCAACGATAGCCAATATTTCTTTAACAAAAGGACAAAGGTTAAAGCTAGGCTTTGTTGTTCACACCTCAAATCCTAGAACTTGGGAGGTGGTAGAGGTAGGAAGATCAGATGTTCAAGGCCATCCTCAGCTACACAGTAAGTTTAAGGGTAGTCTGTACCACATGAGACCCTGACTCAAAGAAACAAAATAATAATAATAATAATAATAATAATAATAATAATAATGCATTCTAGTGCACAAGAGATGTTTTCCTTAAAAAAGTAGACTTATTAATGCAGATTAATCTCTCATATTACTAGGTCAATGGTGACATTGCTATACGTGCATCAATTGTATCTTTCTACTCACCTAACTCTCTCCCTTTGCCCTCTCCTAGTAGTCTCTATACTACCTTTGGAGTTTTCAAATTTTGTTTTGACAGTCTTATTTTCAACAATAGGTACTGAAACAACGGAATAGCCACAAAATGAAAAATAAAACAAAATGAAAAACAACATAAAACCAAATGAGTAGAGATACTGACCTTAGATCCATTACAAAGATGATCTCAAAATGAGTCACTGACTTTAATATAAAACACAAAATATGAAACTTATAGAAGATAATATAAGAGAAACTGAGATGGCTTTAGATTTGAAAATGGGCTTTTAGAGACAGCATTAATATAATGATATGTAAAAAATTTGATGTTAGACCTCATTAAAATTAAAAGATTCTAGGGGCTGGAGAGAAGGCTCCATGATTAAGAGTACTAGATGATCTTGGAGGGGACGTAGGATCCATTTCCAGAACCCACACAGTGTCTGATAGTCATCCATAACTCTAGTTCCAGGGGATCTGACAACTTCTTTGACCTCTGGGGATACAAGACATGCACATACTACCCAGACATGCATGCAGGCAAAATGCTCACACATATGAAATTAAATAAATCTTAAAAAAACATTTCTCTGTGAAAGACACTGTTATGAGGATAAAAATTGAAAGATTATATTGTCTGAAGAGATACCACAGTACCGTTAGAAGAATAAGAAGCCACAGTCTACGAGAAGACAGCTCCAAAGGATATAATTTGATAAAACATTTGTAAAAAAAAAAGTTGTATCAAAATGGACAAAGGAGGGTAGACATTCTCTGTTCAAATGTAGGCTATGCTGGCCAGAACAGGTAGGCCTCCCACCCATGGACCATCCTCACTCCCTTGGTTCTCACAGACATAATTCTCCACCATCCCTCTTCCCTCCAACCCCCACTCCCATTGTCATGTCCTTGCCCCCAACTCAGAAGGACATCCCCTGCTCAAGTGCAGCCCAAGCCATCCAGAAGAATAGGCAGACCACCCACCCATGGAACTCTCCCATTCCCTCAGTTTGGTTCCCACAGACCCAATCCTCTGCCCCCCACCCCTGGTGCCAAGTCCCAGCCCCCAACTCAGGTGGACATCCCCTGCTCAAGTGCAGGCTACAACAGCCAGAACAACAAGTAGGCAAACTCATGCAGAGACTCACTGCTGGACCAGAGGCCACGCCAGCCACCAGAACTCTAGGTAGACCTAGAGGTCTGCAAACCTCCTCCACTTTTTGTACCTCTCCCCCCCCCCAACTTTGACACTATCCCCTCTTCATCATCTTCATCTCAGCCCTCAACTTGGATGGAGACCCCCTGTTCAACCAAAGGCCATGCCAAAAGTCCAGGTAGCCATCAGGGAAATACAAATCAAAACTATGTTGAGAGTCTGTCTTAGACCTGTCAGATGGCTAAGCTCATGCTGGTGAGGATGTGGAGTAAGGGGAACAGATGCAGAGACCCACAGCCAAACATTAGGCAGAGCTTGGGGAAACCTGAGGAAGAGGGAGAGGAAAGATTGTAGGAGCCAGAGGGGTTGGGGACACCAGAAGAACACAGCCCACAGAATCAGTTAAGCAGGGCTCATAGGGGCTCGCAGAGACCGAAGTGGCCATCACAGAGCTTGCATGGACCTGTGGTAGGTCCTCCACATATATGTTATGGTTGTGTATCTTGGTGTTCTTGTGGGACTCCTAACAGTGGGAGTACGGGTGTCTCTGACTCTTGCCTGCTCTTGGGACCCTTTTCTTCCTGTTGAGTTGCCTCACCCAGCATTGATATGAGGGTTTGTGCCTACTCTTATTTTAACTTGTTATGCCATTTTTGGATGATATCTCTGGGAGACTTGCTCTTTTCTGAAGGGAAACGGAAGAGGAGTGGGTCTGGGAGAAAGGAGAGGGGGGAGGGGGAACTGCAGTTGGGATGTATTGTATGAGAGAATAATAAAAAAAAACCCCAACAACTTCCCAAACAAACAAACATACAAAGATTTCTCCCTCTCCCCAGTGTAGGGTTGCGCAGGCCTTCTACTCTTGATATCAACAATAAAAAACAACCAGCCCCAGTTAAATAAAGGACAAAACTATTCCCTAATACATACCTTAGCAAAGGTGACATATAGATACAAACAAGCCCATAAAGGCATGCTTGAGGATTTGCCAATCGACACAAGATCCTGTTGTACCTGCCCACTGAGCTACATACAACCCAAAGCACCCAAAATGCCAAATGATGGAAAGTATTTGAGCAACAGGAACTCTCCTCCACTGCTGGTGTGAACACTAGATGTCACAGCCGCTGTAGGAGACAATCTGGAGATTCCTTACAGAGCCAAGTATTATGGATCTGATCTAGATACTACACTTCTATGTATTTACCCAAACTAATCAAAATTTCAAGGAAAAACCTTCACACTGGTGCATTTAGCAATTTTATTGATTATTGCTCAAACTCCAGGCATCCACAATATCTTTTAGGAGGTAAATGAATAAATGAATAAATGAACTGTGGTATGTCCATACAAGGAAATATTAATACTCCATGTTAAAAAGAAATGAGATATCAAACCAAGAAAGACATGAGGTACCTTAAATTGCCAAGTCAAAAAAAAAGTTGGTTCTAAAAGGTTGTATACTATGACCCAGACTGTCTGACTTCTGGGAACGGTTGAACCATAGGGGCAGTGAAAGATCACCAAGTGGTAGGCTGAGAGATGGAAGCACATATAGGTAGAGCACCAAGGAGTTTCAGGCCGGGAAGTGAAGCATTATAATGGTGACTACATGAATTTATGTGTTTAAAAATCCCTATTCACTGTACAATTCAGAGGGAACCCTGCTGTAAGCCATGCACTCCAGTTAAAAACAGTGCATTGGTATTGGTGCACTGATCATAACAAGCCTATCACATCATTGTAAGATGTCAGAAATAACATATCTTACACCTTGTACGTCTGAGGTGACAATGTGTACTGCACCTATGATCAAGGCAGGGGGTAGACAGGTTTTTCTCTCCTTCTGGCTCTCAGAGGTGTTCAAGGCTCCTAAAATCCAACCAGAATTTAAATATTCTTTATTGTGATTTCCTTGATCACCCACCAGGCTGTCTGCAAAGTCTTGTTCACTGTCTCAGCTTGTTCTGTTCTTTTGGGGGTGGCAGAACAGTAAGGCGGAGGGAATACCTCATGTTGGTTTTTAAGAGGAACCAGTTTGCAGAGAGGGTGCTGGGTGGAGAGGGCGGGAGGCAGACTGACAGGCAGCTGGCAGGTGAGGCAGTGCAGAGCACACTTACGGGGTGTGTATATGTTCTTGGAGGATCCAGGGATGTGTTGGGAGAGAGACAAGCTAAAATGATGGAATTCCTCTACTCACACACACCACTAGAGTGACCCACATTTGTGTACTGCTGGGCAATACGAGTCCCAACACATACTTGGGGGAGACTTGGAAGGACATCCAGCTGCACTTACTTTTTCAGAGATTCTGCTCATCCATGTTTTAACATAAGGCATCCACTTGAGTTCTTCCGGATCCACGAACACCATTCCACATCGGCTGACAGTTGCAGGAGAGGCCACCTTGAGATCTTGTACCTAAAGTTGAACAGGAAACAGCTAACAGGTTACTTCCATATCCTTTCAACCTCAGCAGTAATGAGTCACAATTTTACAGTGTAAGCTCACCTGGAAAGGGGTTTCTGTAGAAAGAGCGGGAGAGCAGTATGCAATTTGAAAAGGATCAGGTGAAGGTTTAAGGAAGACCACATTATCAGTCTCCATTCCCACGCCCCTCTCTCCAGGATCTACCTACATGGCCCTGAGTGGTCTGAAGCTCACAGAGACCCACCTGCCTCTGCTCTCTGACTGCTGGGATTACAGGTGTGCCCACCACATCTGCATACAAAACAGGAATCATCATTCCCCCCTTTTCTCTATTGACTTTTCTTCTGTCATTCTTGTATCCTAACATCTAGCCACACACATGGCACACAGCAGATATTCTTCAGTATTTGATGGATGGGGGGCCGTGTCCAGATGGTATTTCCTGTGTATTTTTGTAGCTGTGTTTGATTATCATCCTTCTCACAGTCCCTCACAACAGGGCAGAGAAAGTAGTGTCCATTCCTGGCACAGTGGAGTAATTTGTTCACAGAAGGCCTAACATTATTTTTACCTAGAGATTAAAATTATGTAAGCCACACACATATCTGCTTCCAAAAAAAAAAAAGAGCAAGTGAAACTAGAATTAATTCTACTTCTATTTTACAGACGTGGGAACATCTGACAGTCTGACAGGTGGTGTCAACCTATTACAAAAGATAATTTAATAAGTACTCAGCAAGTAAATAAAACACCACCACAGATAAATGATGAAATGATATATCACTGAAAAGTAAGTTGTTTTTGATGGTGGTGGTCAATTCATTGAGTATTTCACTTCCCAGTAAGGCGTGCACTTACCTCAAAAAGCATGTGGATTTGAGGTGTGAGTTTAATCCTTTCACTGTTAGCCAGACACAGCATCTTGTTGTCGTCCAAGACTGTATTCATATTTTCAATCCACAGAGCATCCACAGGTCCATCACTGATTATCCATTTATGATCTTCTGAAGTATCGTTCACAGCTGCTCGGACACTGAGTGCCATCAAACCATCCTTCCATTCCAAGGTTACATTATTGACTTCCCCATATAACTCACCCATTGTGATCGATTTCGGATTAAGAACGTAGGTTTTTACAGGCTGATAAAAAGCATTGCCTGTGTTGAGCTTTTCCAGATTCCCTAAAGTTTCTGCTAATACTTGGTAAACTGTGGTCTTGCCGCCTCCTGTCGGTCCCACTAACATAACGCCATGCCTCACCAGCATGGTTTCGTACAACTGTATCACCTTTTTGACCATGCATAACTCAGGCTGAAGGTTTTGTCCAATCATGACCTCCACAATTGTCGACTGCAAAATACCATAGTCATGTTCTGGGATTAGGACTCCAGGAAAAAGATCAGATATGATCCCACTAACAAAACAGAAAGGACGACAGTTAGGAGCTGCCAGCCACCCCTGTCTTCCTATACTTGTCAGTAACGGGATGACCTTTTGACCGTCCGTCCACATTACAAGTCTGTCCTGGGCTGTGCCAGGATCCATCCCTTTTTTTCTGACCTCTTGAGTGATCTCATTTCCTGCTCAGCAGACTGGTGTGTTTTCTGTATAACAGGACTTCCTTCACATCAATAATAGGACTCATTTCTGTATTGCCCACAGTGCATGGTAGCACAGTACCAAACACCTAGCTGATGAATTTATCAATAGACTTGAAATTTTTACTTCAATGTTTCCCGAAAGTATTATATATGCCCATGATATATGTGGATATTGAGAAAAATAAAGTGGAAGCTAAGATAGAATATTAGTAGGGGCTTTGGCAGCAGGTTATAAGGTAACTCCATTTAAACTCTTTTTATATAGGAGTATTTATATATTTTTGGAAGCTTCCAGAGAAGTAGGTTTCCATACAGCCTTTTCAAAAGGTCTTTAGTGTCAGCTATCCCTCCACATCCCTCCTGCTCTACCCCACTCTCTCACTGCTACCCCCCACTTCAACCTTCCCGATCCCTCGTTTTGATTAACCCTTTATAACACCGTGTCCCCTCTCCCTTCCCTTGAAAACCCCCCACCTCATGACCCTTTACTAATTTCCAAATGGACCATGCTCCGGTGGAAGGTCAAGCACCCAGGAGTATATGGGCAACACAAATTGGACTTAGTTCTTAAAAAAAAGACATAAAATTAGGAGGGTAGCATGAGGGAGGTAGTCTGGGAGGGGTTGGGGAGGGGGGTGAATGTGATCAAAACACACTGAATGAAAACTTGAGAAGACAAATAAAGTCTTGCAAATGAAATAGAAAATTAGTATTCGCTAAAAAGGGAGGAAGGGAAGGACTGTGGAAATTCTGAGAAACAGTTGAGAAGAGACATTCCTGTGGGAAGAAGGAGGCTCAGTCACCGTCACACAACGGACACACAGATATATTTGAGATGCACGTATATGTGCGTGTGACGTGAAAGCATAGGTAAACTATTTAGAGGAACAAAGGAGACTAATGGGAGGGAAAGTGGGGAGGGCAGAAGGTCCCTGGGGATGTGCTCCATGTACAATATGGACTTGTATGAGAATGTCCTTATACAACACAGTGCCATGTACGATGCACATTTCAAAGAAGAAATGTTTAGAGTTAAAATAAAAATTATATTTTTATTTTCCAAAATGAAGACATAAAGTGGCAAAAGTACCAGATGGGAGTAAAAGGGGTGAATTTTGCACACTTTGGTAAGGAAGTCTTTCTAAGGAAGACAGAAAGCTTACAACTATGGAAGGTTGGTAAGGTAAAAAGTGAAGCTAAATAGACACAAAGCAAACTTCAGAGGGATAGAAGGCGTCACACATACACGTAGTGAATGAATGACAGTCCCTCTGTAATCCCAGAGCTCTGCAAGCTGTGGCAGAAGGATCCTAAGTTCAAGGGCAGCCTGGGCTACACAGTGAGAGCCTGCCTTAACACCCTCCTCTTCAAGAAAGAATGAATGAGAGACTTAGAAGGATAGCTCCGTTGCCTATATCAGGTCAGGGTTTGAGTTTCTATAAACATAAGTAAAAGAACATAATGGGAAAATAATCTATGAATAATAAATGCTAACAGACATGGGAAATGACAGCTGAGGCGTAGATAATTGAAGACCTGCATGTGAAAACAGTCCTCTGTTCTTGGCCACTCTTTGCATTTGAGGGGAAATCAGTATTTTCATACAACCATTTCTATAACTACAGAGACAGCCCAGCGAGGAAAGTGCCTGAGTTTGGACCCTTGGGACCACGGTAAAAGACCTAGGTAGCACACCTGTAACCCAGCACAAGGAAGGAGTAAGTCGGCAGAGACAGACAGATTCCAGAGGTCATTGGCTAGTGAGCCTAGTCAAATCAATGAGCTTCAGGTTCAGTGAGAGACCTTGCCTCAAAAAAAAGGTGGAGAACGATTGATGCGCGTATACACACACACACACACACACACACACACACACACACAAAAAAAAAAAAAAAAAAAAACTATGTCACAGAAAAATCTGCTTCAAGGAATCTCCTTAACAGAAATATGACAACTTGGCAAAGATAGGTGTGGGGAAAATAATATTCAAATATCAAAACCAAGGAAATGAAACCGCTCAGCTAACACACATACAGTGTGCTGGCTGGTCTTATATCAACTTGACACACACGCTGGAGTCATACGAAAGGAGGGAACTTCAGTTGAGAAAAGGCCTCCATAAGATCCAGCTGTAAGGCATTTTCTTAATTGGTGATGGATGGGGGAGGGCCCAGCCTAATTGTAGGTGGTTCAACCCCTGGACTGGTTGCTAGTCCCGGGTTCTGTAATAAAACAGTCTGAGCATGCCAGAGAAGCAAACTGGTAAGCAGCACCCTCCATGTCCTCTGTTCAGCTCCTGCCTCCCGGTTTCTGCTCTGTGTGAGTTCCTGTCCTGATGTCCTCTGATGACGCGATATGGATGTGTAAACCAAATAAACCCTTTCCTCCCCAACTTGCTGTTTGGTTAAGGTGTTTTGTCACAGCAGTTATAACCTGCCCCTTTCTGAATGGAGATGGAGGAGTAGATGGGGAGGGGGGGTAAATGGGAGTCAGGGGAGGGAGAGAACCGGAGGAGAGGAGGGAGGTAAAACTGTGGTCATTAAGTAAAATAAATGAAAAAGGTTAATTAAATAAAAAAACAAATGATTAAAGCAGTCACATTCATATTTAAATTCCAAGCTGACTTGTTTTTCAGACTAGAAATTTCTCTAAGATCAGGAATTTAACAATTTGTAAAGTGACAGTTTGGTGACCAATATTTTGAAAAACAAAAGGTGATTAGAATAGTGTTGTACATTTAGTTCATTTATTCTAAACAGTGTTTTTTTTTCTTTCTTTCTTTTCTTTTCTTTTTTCTTTTCTTTTCTTTTTTTTTTTGGTTTTTCATGACAGGATTTCTCAGTAGCTCTTGTTATCCTGGAACTCACTCTGTAGACCAGGCTGCCCTCAAACTCACAGAGATCTGCCCACCTCTGCCTCCTGAGTGCTGGGATTAAAGGCATGCACCACCACTGCCCAGCCTTATATCTTTTTTTTTTTTAAACTTCTGGTGTTTTTGAGATAAGGTCTCATGTAGCCCAGGCTGGCTTTCAGCTCCTGATCTTCCTGCCCCCTCCCCAGTGGGGGGCTCCCAGGCTGGTGTTGCCACCTCTGGCTGTGTTTCTTAAGGGATGCATGCATCTCCAGAGGAGATGAGAAATGGATTGGCTTTAAGGAGACAGAAAACCCTGGGAGCTGCATGCTTTCCCTCTACTGTGGCAGTGACCTTTACACCCCCGCCCGCCCCCTCACTCCCCCCCCTCCCCGGAGCCCTGGGAACTTACCTGAACAGGAGAGCATCGTCTGTTAAAAATTTTGGCAAGTTGGAGTCTCGCAGAGCTCTGATCAGGACCACATCTTCACTTAGGTCTGGGTTCTCTCTTTTTAGAGACCTAAATTCAAGAGAGTCATTAAGATGACACTGAAGAGTGTAAGACAGAATGGAATGTTCTAGACCTGCGGGGTCAGGGACTATGCTGAGATTCCAGCTAAAGCTGTGTCTTCCTGAGTGGGTTGATATACCTCTATCACAGCACAGGGACAAGTCCTTCATTAGATATAAAACCCAGAGGAGAGTGGCAGGGACATTTTCTCAAATACCCTTCCCTATCAATCGAGACTCTGTTCAGTCTGGATTTAGAGTCCTGTCAATGTGTCACAATGGCTCACATCGCTGTCACTTTCTGTTCCCTCTGTCTAGAATGACCCCTGCCTTTCTCTTCTGCCTGCTCCTTAAAAAAAAAATGCGCCGGGCGGTGGTGGCGCACGCCTTTAATCCCAGCACTCGGGAGGCAGAGCCAGGCGGATCTCTGTGAGTTCGAGGCCAGCCTGGGCTACCAAGTGAGTTCCAGGAAAAGGCGAAAAGCTACACAGAGAAACCCTGTCTCGAAAAACCAAAAAAAAAAAAAAAAAAAAAAAATGCATTTCTTTTATTTTTATGTGTGTGTATCACACACACACACACACACACACACACACACACACACACACACACAGGCCAAAAGAGGGTTGTTAGATCCCTTAGAGCTGGAGTTACTCAGTAGTGAGCGACCCAGTGTGGGTGCTGAGAATCAAACTCAGGTCCTCAGTTGTGTTGTCTGAATGTGGATGTTACCCAGCAATGCGTAAAGAGGAGATGTACTGAATCTGATCAGCTAAGGTAAGGGACAGGGAGTAGAGGCAAGGTTTGTTCCAAGCTTCAGGAGCCAGGACCCCTGGGTCCACTGAGCTGGCTTCAGTCTAAGAGGAAGAGCAGAAAGAGAGCAGATTCACCTTAGGTCCTGGGCAGGTTAGGGACTTAGGATGTGCTAGCTTCAAGTAGTGATAAAGGGGAAACTTGGAGTCTGAAATCGGAGTCTCCTTTGCTAGTGACTAGGAACCACCTTCGTCTTGAACTTGAACCTTCTCTGAGAAGACAGAGTCTGTGATAATCACAGACTGAGAAGAAACAACCAAGTTCCTTTGAACCCTTGAGGTAGTTTTAGGCAACCTGGGATTTACCTCCCAGCATGTGCACATCAGACTGAATCTTTGACAACTGGTCAGCCTGACAGGTACTGAGGCATTTCAAAAACAGATTTGAATTTATTTTTAATTGTGTGGATATGGTATATACGGGGGTATGTGGGAATGAGTGCAGTGTCCACAGAGGTCAGAAGAGTGCATAGGATCCTCTAGAACTGGGGTGATGGGAGATTGTGAGCCACCTGACATGGCTGTTGGGAGCTACATTCCTTTGGAGCCGCAAATGTTCTTAACCACACTGACATCTCACCAGCTGCAATAATGACTTCCGTTCTCTAAAACCCAACATATGTATCTCAGGCGTTCTGGAGAAACACAAGTTAGCAAGAGCTCAGTTGGGCTCACAGTGAAGATTCATCACTGGGTCACGTGAGTGATGAAGGAGGGATTCCCACAACAGCAGCACCCATGTTTATTGATCACTTAATACCCATCAGACACTGCTCTCAAAGCCCATGAGTCACCCACTTAAATTTGATTACATGGTTAGTTTCACTCTTGTCCACCCCCATCCCTGTCTCTGTCTGCCTCTCTCTGTCTCTGTGTGTGGTGTGTGTGTGTGTGTGTGTGTGTGTGTGTGTGTGTGTGTGTGACCACATATACTTGGGGACCAGAAGACAACCTTGGATGTCATTACCTACTTTGTTTTTTGAGGCAAGGTCTCTCAGCGGCCTGAAGCTTACCAGTTCAGGAACATGGCTGGCTAGTGAGCCCCAGCTCTTTGCCTGGCTCTGCCCCCCCAGCCCTGGGATGGCAAGCACACAGCACCGTCACGGCTTTCTCACGTGGCTTCTGAGGCCGGAGCTCACGTTCGCACAGCCAGCCCTTTGGGGACTGAGCTCTCGTCTCCCTTGGGGTTTCTTACCCGGCCATGACCAGCACAGACTTGACGGCTCTCATGCCAAAGTCGTAGTGGTCCTGCTGGGACAGCTGCTCACTGCAGAGCTTGTACATCTGCGTCATCTTCCTCGCTAGTATTTTACTGGATTCAAACCCTTCAGAGTACAGAATCACCTAGGAGGGAAGAGAGGAGGCAGTGTTCACGTTGTCTTGCCTTCAGCACACTAGACTGACGTGGATACACTGGACACCACTCAGTGAGGAGACAGCGGGTGCAGAGTGTGGTAGAAACGTGGCCGGCTGCCTAACGCTCCCGCATCGGTGTTACCTCGCTGTTCCCTCAAACTGTGAGCCAGAACAAACCTTTCCTCCTTCAGTGGTTTCTGTCAGACATTTTGTAACGGCACCGAGGAAAGCAGAGGATATAATGAGAAGAGTTTTACGAGCCCCAGGAAGAGTGACAGGGAGCGTGCTGTCTGGGATATGAGCAGTGGCTCTGTCATCTCCGCAGACAGTGACGGAGCCTTGGTGACACTTGGTTTGAGGAGCGGCTGTGTCCAGTGTTTGAAAGTGTTCACACAGAGGTTGAACGGGGGTGTCAGCTCTGAACACAAAAGCAAGAATCAGGTTTCTTCAGGCTGAGGAGAGCTCCTCTGGTGGGATGGAATTACTATTTGCCCCCTTTAGCCGAGGCGATTCAAGCAAAGAGTTGCAGCCCTTCTCCATCCTAGAAAGCTGCTATCCTTATTTACATTTATATGTGTGTGTGTGTGTGTGTGTGTGTGTGTGTGTGTGTGTGTGTGTGTGAGGGAGGGGAGGAGGGAGAGAGAGGAGGAGGGAGGGAGGGAGGGAGGGAGGGGGGCGGTGCATGTGCCATTGCATGCCTGTGGAAGTTCCAGAGATTGAATTCAGATTTTCAGGGTGATAAGTGCCTTTACCTGCTGAGTCATTTTGCAGTCCAAATCTTAGTGCCTTCCACAGCAGAGGGAGGAAGGGAGCTTTCTTTCTACCCATCACACCAGTGATCTGCCCTGACCATAGCAGGTGAGCTGGGAAGCAGGGCTTGAACCACACAGCCCACCCACTGCCTTCTGCTTTCTCTGTGGCTCTCCCACCGTTGACTCCACACTGTAGATGATGATGTAAGAACGCGATATGACAGCTCATTTCAAAGGTGCTCGCAGTCAGCTTAAGGTCCGAGACAGATGAACAGGTGGCACAGGAGCCCTGCTAGAGTCTGCTAAGCTGACTACCCCAAGCTAGAAGTTTAGAATAGAAAATTATTGTCAGCCGAGCTTGCCTAATGAGCTGTAGATGTGACAAGGTCATGCATCTGATAAACTAAAAAGACAGATGAAGATAAACTCACACAGGATGTTTGTTCAGAATAAGACAAAGTGGCAGACAGAAGACAAGACCTAGATGGTGTGTCGGATCAAATCCTCCCGGTTCCTCAGCCACAGAGGAAAAGGAGGAAGGGACTCGTGTTAGGGGTTCGGTCAGTGTGTCTGCCACTCTAGGCTGCTGCCCGGCTTTGCCAGGTCAGAAAGTCAGCTGCTTCATTTTCCCTACTTGGAGTCTCCAGCGCTCTTATTATGAAGTGAGGATGTTTGCCATAGTTAAAAGTGTTTGCTGATGAGAAACCCTGGCTATTCCTCTGTGGCAACAACCGGAAGCATGCCCAGAAGACTGGACTTTGAGATTCCTCCAATTCAGGACTGAGCACCACAACCGTAGGGCAAAGTGGGAGATGCGAGCACATAGTGAGTGGGTCACAGAAATCTGTGAGAGGAAAGGCGCTGTTTGTCTGAACTGCCCTCCACATCTCCATGTCTGCAGGAGATACTACGGGACACCTCCGAACGCTCTGAGCATTATGCTAACTCAAGTTGAAATTCCTCTAGGCTTGGTCTGGTCTAGTCTTAATCAATTCCTTTTACTTCAGGTAGGGGATTCTTTAATAATTCAAAGGAATGTATTAGCCTCAGGAGTAACTGGTGCTTTCCGAGAAATTTCATTCTAACAGGGGAAGTGTCCATCGATATGAAATGCAGCCCAGAGCTCAAGGGAGCTTTTGGAGTTCTGAAAGGAAGCCCTGTATTTTGATCTTGGCGCCAGACAGATGAATCTCTGTGCAAATATTTGCTTATATCCGTATGAGCTGGGTGCACTTTATTGTACATAAAGCGTACCCCAATTAAAAGTGCTCTGAGAAACACATGTAAAACTTACACACACAGGTCTTAGCTAGGAGGAAAGAACAAAATGTTCAAATAAAAGGGTTCCTTGATAGATGCAGAAAGAGTGAGCAATCACAAATAGTTGATTTATTAATGATCCCTGTTTTTTTTTTTTTTTTTTTGGTTTTTTTTTTGAGACAGGGTTTCTCTGTGTAGCTTTCCGCCTTTCCTGGAGCTCACTTGGTAGCCCAGGCTGGCCTCGAACTCACAGAGATCCGCCTGGCTCTGCCTCCCGAGTGCTGGGATTAAAGGCGTGCGCCACCACGCCCGGCAATGATCCCTGTTTTAACCCAAACTGTTACAGACTACAAATGGACTCCCTTCTTCATAATCAAGTGATTATTAATATTCAAGTGATTAATACAGCTTTGACTCAACACTACTTCTTAATTTTGTCTTTTTTTTTTTTTTTAGATAAAGTCTCACTATATTACCCAAGCTGGTTTTGAATTCACAATAATCCTTCTGTCTTAGCCTTCTGAGTGCTGGGATTACAGGCGCAAGGCCCCAGACTGGGCTCCAATACTTCTTGACTCAAATTTACATCCGCAGAGAAATGAGGATAGTGCTGTTTTGTTGTTGTTGTTGTTGTTCTTTTTTTTAGAACAAATCCCGACACTTAAACTCCTAGAGATGAACTGACTAAACCCCAGTAAATGGGTTAATTAAATACACTGATTCATCCCATTTTTAGGAATCTGCTATATTCTATGAACCATTTGGGGAGAACTCTGGATGTTGGCAGTAAGACTGAAAACCACACACACCGGCAGAATGAGACAGTCCCTGTGTGCTCGAATTCACACCCAGGGTGAGTGAAAATGGGCAGTCATTGCTTGAGTGCTTAGAAAGTGAGATGTGGAAGCTGAACTGTCGATGTGTCATGATCAAGAATCGCCTGGGAAGAGAGTCTTACATCTGGTTGGCCTGTGGTTGTGTCGATGGGGGCATGGATTCACTGCTGGGGGCAAAGCCTGCCCACTGTGGGCGGCTCCACTCCCTGGGCTTGGGCCCCGGACTGTGTAAGTGTGTAAGTGAGCTGAGCCCAAGTAAGCAAGCATGGATTCATTTCCCTTGGTTCTGGTCTGTGGATGTGACTAGCTGCTTTAACTTCCTGCTCCCTTTTCTTACCAACTTTGATGGACCGCAATCTGGAGTTAAGAGCCAAAATACATCCTTTCTCTCCTAAGTTGCTTTTGGTCAAGGCATTTTATCACAGTAACAGAAAAGAAACTAGGAAACAAAAGGAGTCTCTGCCTTGAGAGAATTAGGCGGTTCATGTCGATGGACACTTCCCCTGTTAGAATGGAATTTCTCCTCGCTTCGGTTCGGTCTGAGCTCACCTCTGCAATCAGCGCGTAATTGGGCACCATCATGGCAAATGGCCTGAACAGGGCTTTCAGGTTGTCTGGCAATTCCGTTCTGCCAGCGTAGCCAGGGTTCATGGTGATGAAAGCCGCACAGGTCATAATGAGCTTGATTTCCCGCCCCTCGAACATGAATCTGGAGAGCTGTTCAAAGAGAAGGTGTGACGAGTGAGCACTTCTCGGAACGTTAGTAACTTCTTTCCCACAAGCATTTCATGAGTCAGACACTCACTTAGGAGCGGCCAAGCACAGCCCACTGAATCCTTTGTCTCTTGAGCTGCCTCCTTCCAGTCTCTTCTGGGTTCAGTGTTACCACTCTCTGCTTCCCTGGCCTGCCTTGCCTGAGTTGTGTGCTCCTTCCTGACCCAGTCCTGAAAGCTTCCGGTCTCAACATCTGCTGAGACTCTTCAGTTTACCTCAGACTTCATGGCTGGCGAGGCCTCTCTACTCCTGCTTTCTGGTGTCCTCCCAGGAAACTCTAGTCTGGTTTTAGTCTTTGAGTGGTGTGGCCTCTGCTCCCCTAGGACACTAAGACAGAGTCTGGGGAGAGTGACCTTCTGAGGATTCTATGTTGGACTTAACTCTTTACCAGGGCACCTTTCAATGGTAATTTCCCCTGAGCTGGGGTGAGTCCAAAGACCCCCTGCTTTGCAATATGAGCCTTACTGATGGAGCCCGAGGAAGTCTGAGTGTCTCCTGGAAGGGGCTGAGGGAGGAATTAAGAGACTTGGGGCAGTTAGTTCCTTGAGGGAATGAGGAAGGTTCTAGTCTGTGTTGGCTGAATTGTGCTGCTCTTTGGTGAGCGAACCTAGAAGGTCCTACCCCTCACAGCTGTCACCTCCCAAATACAAAACCCCCTTCTTCAGGAATGACTCACATGGGGGTACATTAAGTAGCAGGATCACTCAGATTCTCTATTTGGCCCTCAGATTTTCCCGTTCGATGAGCTCCAAAGAGCTCACCTGATGAGGTACGGACTCTTTGGATTCCTCAGGTTTTTCTCTCCTATTTTTCCACCAACACTAGGTTGACCCTGGAAGCCACAAAGGAAGTTATGGGGCCCAGAAAATGTGGCACTGAGGAAACATCAGGTAAATAAATGTCAAAAGTAAGGAAAAGAAAATGTGTGTATGTGTCTATGTACATTATCTGTATATGTTTGTGCATGTGTGTGTGTGTGTGTGTGTGTGTGTGTGTGTGTATTGGGGTGGGAAGACGGGTTTTCTGAGCTCAGGCACTAGTCTCAGAGTCTCTTTATGCTCAGGAACCAGCACAGCCTTTGTTTCCTCATTTTGTTTAGACCAGGACTTCATATACCCAAGTAAGCACTGTTACTGTGGCATTCATGGATTATACTGAAACCACCCTCCCTAATAGGGCACCGCTTGCTGAATTAATGACCAATCTGAGAAAGCGACATTGACAGCCAGCCACCCCGGAGTCTCACCTTTGCGGCTTTGGCGTTCCTAATGGTGATGAGTTGTTGGGCAATGACGGACAGGACCTCAATGTCAATTCGATTGAACTCGTCAAAGCAGCACCAGGCCCCGGACTGCGCCAAGCCGCTGAAGAAGCGCCCCATCATCTGAAAGGCAAGCGAAGCTGATCAGCGTCGGGATGATGCACTGCTCTCTCCTCTGATGTTTACAGTTTGGAGCTAAGACACCGGAGAAAAAGAGGGTGGTCTCTGGAGTGTTGTTGCTCTTGGTATTCTAATGATGATGAGCGTTTCAGATCAGAAGCAAGCACATTTCTACAAGTATTTTTTTTTTTTTTTGCTTCTCTTTAAGTAGTTTGGATCTGATTTCTCTGTTAAATAAAATGATAACATGTAACATCTCCTTGGGGGATGGATTTTTATTCATAACCTCCACTTATCTATAGCAAATACTTAGAGGTTCTCAAAGAGTACAACTCATGGAAGAGACAAACTTGAGGGTTCTGAAGAGGCCTTGGGGATTGTCACAAGTGGGGATTTCTGTAGTCTCGGAAAGGTGCCAGCTGTGGCAGCAGGAGGGGCGTGAGAACTCCCAACAGAGGCCCTGCTGCCCTGGGAGCGGGTCTGGATTTCTTCTTTTTTAAGATTTATTTTTATTTTATAAGCTTGAGAATCTTGTCTGCATATATGTGTGTATTCCATGTGGGTGCAGTGTCCACTGAAGCCAGAAGATTGCGTTGGGAGCCACCAAATGACTTCTGGGCACAAAACCTGGAGCCTGTAAGAGCTTTCAGTGCTCTGAGCTCCTGAGCTGAGCCACCTTTCCAGGCCCTGCTGATCGATTCTGTAGCAGAATCTAGTGGTGCATGAGAATGTCTGTGTAACTGTGCTGTCTAAGGTGTACAGTGTCTTTGGAGACTGGCAGTTTTGGTTGATATTCCTTTGTAGTATGCATTGTTTCTAAGAATGGAACTGATGCACTTTGTCTCAAGGTCAAGTGAACTGTACTGTTACTATTCTTCCTCCTATTCCAGCAACCATAGGTTCATAGTCTCTCCCTCACCCCTCTTTCTGTGTATCATCATTTGTGTGTCTACACTCATACCTGTTCCCATGTGACAAAATCATGATGCAAAGGGGAAAATAATGAGAGGAAGAAAATTTTGGGAAAAAAGTTGCCAGAAGATGGAGAAACATTAAAACAGATCACACAACCAAGAGAAGTACATCCCAAGGTAGAAAAAGCAGAAATACGGTTCAGTGGGGTCTTCAAGAATTTCCAAACCCAACATCAAGACGTGCAGGACAATTTGTGGTTCCTCATCTGTTGGTCTTTCCTTCTCCTCTTCTATGTGGAAGGTTGTTGAGATTTCAACACTGACTTTTCTCCATCAGATTAAAATACCAGGACCTTGTTGTAGACAAAGGAGTCTATTTAGGGGAGATACTACAAGATCATGAGAGGTAAGGACATTGGTGGTGGGGCCAGGAAAGCAGAGACAGGGAAAGAAAGATGATTCCAGATCTCTCAATTCAGTCATTGATACTCAGTAATAAAAGATGGTTCTATTCAGGAGAGAAAACAACTGAAATGTGGACACTTAGAAGGAAAATCCTCAGCTATCACTCAATAAGGTGTACTGGTTGTTCCATGTCCAGACTTTCTGTGGAGAAGTCTGCTCTCCATACAAGCTAGACCTGAAAGCACAGCTCACACTCTGGAGAAACAGGCTACCCACATAAACAACTTAGTCTTCTCTTCATACATATAAGCCAAGAAGTCAATCAACATGTATTTGGGTGAAAACCAACATGCAGGAAAAGAAGGAATGAGACATGTGAGCAACCATGGAAGAAATGAAGATCATTTAGGAAATGGACAAGCATATGAAATAACTCCAGTGGAATCCTTAGAGATTTGAGGGGAAATTGCATTCTCGTAAAATGCTAAGAATGTTGGCATAGGAAAGTCTTTGAAAATTAAAAATATTATGATCAACATTAGAAACATTAAACACGTGCTGAACAACAGAACGGGAAATACTAAAGATCAAGAGGCATCGTGGAGCTAGGGACTTTTCCTTGGGCAATGCCTGTCTTCTGGGGCACATGAAGATGTCCAAGCAATACACATGTGTGTGCAGTTTAACAGAAGTAAGAAAAACGTTCTTGAATTTGACTTTTGATAACAGTTCTTTGCTAAACCATGGCTCCTTGAGTACATGCCTGTACAAATGACCCTCTCATTCTGCCATTCTTGGTCAAGGAGGACTGTGGGAGTTGGAAATCCAGCCCTCACCTGGGTTGTCTGCATCAAAGCCCAGTAGATGCTAAGAGCAGCCTGGCCTCACCCAAAGAGTATCTTATTATGACACACTGGCCCGGAATGCAAAACTTTCAGCCTGTCTAACAGAGGGGTGGTCCCAATTAGTGATCTTAAGAAAGGATGCTTCCCCAGACTGTGGTGGCATATGCCTTTAATCCCAGTATTTGGGATGCAGAGGCAGGCGGATCTCTGTGAGTTCGAGGCCAGCCTGGTCTACAAAGTGAGTTCCAGGACAGCCAGGGCTACAGAGAAACTCTGTCTCGAAAACCAAAAAAAAAAAAAAAGAAAAGAAAGAAAGAAAGAAAGAAAGAAAGAAAGAAAGAAAGAAAGAAAGAAAGAAAGAAAGAAAGAAAGAAAGAAAGAAAAAGAAAAGAGGGAAGAAACTCCACTGCTGCAGAAAGGGATGTTTCTAGTGACCCACTGATTAACAAATGTTTTTGCAAGTCAGCTAGATTTTTAGGTGTGTGTGTGTGTGTGTGTGTGTGTGTGTGTGTGTGTGTGCAGATACCTGCAGAGGCCAGAAGAGAGAACAAGATCCTCTAGAGCTAGATTTATAAGTGGTTGTGAGCTTTGCAACATGGGTTCTTGGAACTGAACTCAGGTCCTCTGCAAAAGTACTATGGTCTTAAGTATGGAGCCATTTCTCCAGCCCCCTTTCAATGTGAGCGAAGGAGAGGACAAAGCATAGGAGCCCAGGGTAGACAAGGAACACATCTATAACCAATCACAATTGCATTTATTACTTGTCCCAACAAGGGAGAACACACACTTGGTGAAGTGAGCCCACTGAGCCCCGAAGGAACCATGGCTTGTTGTAGAACATGAGGAAAGGGGTTGTTGTAGGGGTTAGGCTTGGCCCGGGAGAGTTCAGCAAAGGCTCAGTGAAGAAGAGTTCTGTACTACATAAATAGATAGACATATAATATTTAAAGACTTATTTATTTTTAAAGATTTATTATTTTATTTTATGTGTATGGGTGTTTTGCCTGCATGTACGTCTATGTACCACTTGTGGGCCTAATACCCACAGAGGCCAGAAGAGGATGTCAGATCTCCTAGAACTGGAGTTACAGATGGTTGTGAGCTACTGTATGAGTGCTGGAAACTAAGCCAGTGTCCCCTGGAAAAGCAGCCACTGAGCCATCTCTGAAACTCCAATTTTTAATTTTTATTTATGTGTATGTGTACACGTGTGTGCAAGTGCATGTGAAGGCCAGAAGAGGGCTCTGGATGCCTAGGGCTAGACTTACAGGTGGTTGTGAGCTGGCCAATGTGGGTGCTGTAAGTCAAACTTGGGTCTTGAGCAAGAGCAGCAAGCACACTTAACTGCTGAGCCATCTCTCCAGCCCCTGCTCTGTATACCAACAAATTGCAGTAAACTGGCTGGATTTAAGTATCCATTATATATATTATGTTACAGCACTGGAAGCTGGAAATGGGAAATTGAGGTGTTGATAAACTATGCTTGCTTAGGCAAAATGTCTTCTTGCCTCCAGATTTTAGTATTTGCAGGCAATCCTTCCCATCTCCCAGCTTGCATTGCATCACTCCAATCTCTGCTTCTAGTGCGTCTTCTCACATAATTTTTCCCTCTATTTATGTGACTATACTCACAGTTCCTCCTTCTTAGGAGGGCATTGGTCACTGGATTAGGCTCATGCAGTTTTAGCATTATCTTATACAAACAAGAGAGCAGGGGAATTCTGTGGTGCATTTCACGATAATGCATATCTTGGTAGCAGGCCCAAGGACAGCTGCCTGAAGCTTTGCTGAAGAGGCAGCAGTTACTAGGTAACTGGAAGAGAGCAATGTTCAGTCATGTTGTGGTTTAGACAGAGTGCTTATGTCTCTTCTCATAAACAATTACGGTATGTTTTCTTTGTCTTACTCCATTGTGGGCGTCCAATGACTCGCTCTGATGTTTATGGTTTCTGAAACTGTGGTCAACTGGAGGAGCAAATAGAATCGAATATCTCATCTATTTTAATAGAAGATCACTGGGCGATTTATACACACAAAGAAAACACTGTCCTAGAGGTGCTAAAGAAAGAGACTATTCACTGCTTGAAATAATTCTCTCCTTTGAAGGGCAGGTAATGTATTTTGCTGGGTTAATTCTTATCTAGGGGTCTAACATGCCCTTAAATCCTACAAAGAGCAATCTTAGCATGAATACTGTGTGAGGCACTGACATTTTATATTCCATTTCCAGACAAAACAGAGACAAGTATTGAACAGTGTGCAAATGTCACAAACTGTGACAGGAAATGGAAAGCAGAAAGTTGGAAGACAATGTGTAAAAAATGTCTTAATGAATTGGTAGTGTTCAAAGTTTCTAACAATAAAGAAAGAAATGTATATTTTTGTGATTTTGATAGCACCCATCGGAAGAACTAAAAAGCCAACGTGGATCTCTGCAAGCCCCAAAGTGTCTTTCAGGGTGTCTGTGAGGTCAAAGCATTTTCATAATTGCACTAAAGTGTTATATGTCTTTTATACTCAACTACCTAAAAAAATTACTAAAATATTCCTCTTTTCAGAGGACATTTCTACCAGAAACTAGATTTTCTCTAGACAATTCAACCAAAAAACAACAATCCTCAAGAGATTAAATATAAAAGAAAATATGAAAATCCATTTTGCCAACCACCAAAGATTTAAAAAGACATATAAGTAGCCAAGAAGTTTTTTACCTGCAAAAAGTCACAAAATGGATATTTATGTTAACATTATTATTGGTATTTTAAGTCAAATAAATATATAAAATATATTATCTTTGATTTCTAACATGTGAAACACCAATGGCTACAATCTGACTTGATAAATTTTGAACATATTAAGGGGCCCCAAGGTCAAATGTATGAAAACCTTACCATTAATTCTTTCTCCTCCCATGTACTTCAGCTCCCTGAGGGCTGCTTGTATCTTTGGTTGTGTGGAAAAATGAAATTCCTTAGGCAAGTGTTTCAGTAGTGAGCTGTGCATCAGCCTTCATAACCTCACACTGTGTATCAATGTCTCTCAACTGCCCATCTTCTCCAGTAAAGTTAGACTTCGTTCTTATGTCTTCCCTGTAGCCTGTATGACCTTTTATTCTACTTTCTTATGTATATATTTTAAGAGGTTATTTTATTATTTATGTGTGTGTGTCTCTACGTATGTGTGTGAGGCCTGCAGTGTCCATGGAGGCCAGAAGAGGGTGTCAGATAGTTTGGAGCTGGTGTTATGGATGATTGTGAACCACCTGACGTGGGTGCTGGGAATGAACTCAGGTTTTCAGAAGGAGCAGCAAGCACTCTTGACGACTGAGCCATCTTTCCAGCCACCCCAAAGCTACCCTGCACAGATCTTTTTTTTTTAAATTCACTCTTGACATGTCTCCCCTGCATTGATTCTTACCCAGATGACCCAGCCCACCACATGTTGACTTTCTCTCTTTGTCCTATTTTAATAGCATTTTCTTCTCTGTTCGTCATCCCCTATCTCTTGTTGATTTAAGTAAAGCTGCAAACAAGGAAGGCTGGTGAAAGCACTTAATACTTGTATTCAGATTAAAAACTACAACCGCACCTTGTAGTCCAAACCGTCAGAGCAATTGAAGACCACACACTGGATGGCGAGAGCCTTTGCTAGGTCTTTGGTGGTCTCTGTCTTCCCAGTACCGGCAGGCCCAGCAGGTGCGCCTCCGAGGTCAAGCTGCAAAGCCCCCATAAGGCAAAGATAGCAACGATCCTGAAGAAATCGATCAAGTGTCATTGTTGAAAGGAAGTGACTTAATTTACAGATTCATAGATCTAAATCATTTATTTAGTAGAAGTGTGTGTGTGTGTGTGTGTGTGTGTGTGTGTATCGGTGGTCAACACTGGGTATCTTCCTCAATCATTCTCCACTTTATTTTTTGAGACAGAGTCTCTCACTGGTTTGGTTAGGCTGGTTGGCCAGTGATCAGCAGGGATTTTCCTATTTCAGCCTCCCCAGCATTATGGTTACAGTGCATGTCCCCATGCCCAGCTTCCTACATGGGATCTGAACTCATGTCTTCATGCCTACATGGCTAGCACTTTCCAGAATGAAACACCTCCCTGACCCTGAAAAATCCTAACTGAAATATGCCCACAGACCCAGCCACAAAAATCAAACCGCGCAACTCTTTGTTTTATGAAGATGTAGCAATGATGAATACTTTCAACACTGCTCTGATGAAAAGGTACTCCTGTGATCGATAACGTACCGTGAGGGGAGTGATGACCAGTCTCGGGCATGCTCCCAAATACTCATAGGCGTAGGTGTACTGAGAGAGGGCCATTCTTGCCACGCAGTTATCCAGGTCTAGATCCCAATAATAGCGCAGTTGTCTCTGCCAGTCAAAGGAGTCGGCTGTGTCCACCTACATCATGAGAGATATGGTGTTTGTGTTAGACACACACGTGGAGGTCGCAGGTTGCCATGTCACTTTCCGTCAATGAAACGTTTACCTTGGCTTGAACCAGTTCAGTAACTATATCTCTTGCATGCACATCAATGGTAATCAATGCGGTTATGATGTTTCTGTGTAATTTAGGAAGAGCACCACGAACTATTGCAGCCAGGGCGTTTAATCTCTACAAATTAAAGAATTGTTGCTGTGAATTTTCTTTCTTTCTTTCTTTCTTTCTTTCTTTCTTTCTTTCTTTCTTTCTTTCTTTCTTTCTTTCTTTCTTTCTTTCTTTCTTTCTCTCTCTCTCTCTCTCTCTCTCTTTCTTTCTTTCTTTCTTTCTTTCTCTTTCTTTCTCTCTCTCCCTCCCTCCCTCCCTCTCTCCCTCTCTCTCTTTCTTTCTTCCCACTCAAAAGTTTATTTATTTATTTATGTATTTTTATTAAGAAAATTTCTAATCACCCTACATACCACCCACAGATCCCACCTCCTCCCTCCTTCCACCCCCCAAGATGGCTCAGCCGTTAAAGGCGAGGCTCACAACCAAAAATATAAGAGTTGCTGTGAATTTTCAACATCAGCTTGTAATATTTATTTTCATTATTAAATTTAAAGTAGATCTGTGTTAAAAAAAACCCATCTAATTAGAAAACTTCATAATTCTGGACAAAATAATACAATACAATGTCTTAATTAATTTCTATAAGACTTCTATGAAGCATAGGCTATCTGAATACTTTTATTTTGCATTTAAGCAAACTGATCATCAGAGGGTCAATAACTGGATGGCTGTCACACAGTTATGAAATAGTAAAATTAGACCTGAGTGGACATTTGTTTCTTGAAAGTCCCTGATATATGATGAAGTCTCTGGGAATAAACCACTCTACCTAGAAATTCACCAGATACAGTGGCATTATATGGTGATATTTTATTTGTACTGAAATGTGATTTTATTTGCATGTTAATAAATAAAGTTGCCTGGGGTCAGAGCTAATAGCAAGCCATAGCAGAAGCTGGGCAGTGGTGGTGCACACCTTTAATCCCAGCTCTTGGGAGGCAGAGCTAGGTGGATCTCTGTGTGTTCAAGGATACAGCCAGCATGGAGACACATGCCTTTAATCTCAATACCAACCATAGAAGACCTGGAGGTCTGTACAGACAGGCAGTGATGAGGAGGTCATGTGGTTGGGTTTACAACCAATGAGAAGACAGAATAGAAAGTCTATAAAAAAAGACAAACAGAAAGGAAGTAGGTCTCTTGTGGAAAGGTAAGACAGCAGCGGCAGTGAAGGGTAAGGTTTTTTAATCTCAGCTCTTAGCTATTTCTCTGACCTCTTGGCTTTCATCTCTGAATTGACTCTGTATTTCTTAATTAAAAAGACGGTTACATCTACAGCATTCCTTTAATCCTAGCACTCAAAGGCAAAAGCAGGTGGATCTTTGTGAGTCTGGTGTTAGCCTGGCCTACACAGAGTTCCAGGTCATCCTGATGATGCTTCTCATTTGTAGGGGTAGTTTTTCTACTGATAATAATAAAAGAAAATTGCAGAGCATTTTAACCAGGCTAATGACTAAATACAAATATTTTATCTCCCTATTTACTGCAAACTATCACATCCTTATCAAGTAGGATGGTGCCTCTGAGGGTCATATACTTGTGGGCTGGATTTTCATCCTGTTTTGCCCAGATCAGGGACCATTTGCAGATGGCTGTGGGACTTTCTCTGGGGATCTACTTCTCTATTCTGGGACTCTGGGGAAAGAATCCCACTGACAATCTCCCTGTGGTGTTTCTGCTTCTCTCAAGATGGTTGCTCTCTTTCCTTGTTCTGTTTCAAGGGTGAATCTTTAGAAATGCAGTGGCAGTTGGGAGTGCAATTAAATTTGGAACTGAAGATCAAGCCTAGGTCCTTGTTGGAAATACTGCTGACAGATAATATATCTTCATTGTCTAGATTAGGTTTCTACTCTGTTAATTGTTTCCTTTGCTGGGAAAAGCATTTTAGTTTGGTATAGTTCCATTGTCTGTTTTTGTTTTTGCTGTCATGGCCAGAAAATCAGTGTGAAGGAAAATGTCATGGAACTTTTTGGCTTTGGGTCATATGTTTAAATCTTTCCTGAATCTACTTTGAATTGATTTTTATATGTGGCATAAGATAATAATAAGAAAATACCAAATAACTCTAATTAAAAAAAATGGGAAAATGCCTTGAATACTATTTTTCTAAAGAAGAGATACCAAATGTCCAGTGTCTATACCTGTATCTATATATTGATGTCTGTATCTATATCTATATATACATATATGATGCTGAATATCTCTAGTCACCAAGCATGTTACTATCAAAAGTTCAATGTAAGAAAAATGAAATTATGAAGTTTGCAAACACATGGCTATCCTCATTCTTTCTCTGAGAAGTTTCTCTTTGTGTGAACAGTGAGTGCTGAGATTCATGGCTGACAAGATGCTAAAGGTGTCCTGGTTTGCTTTTGATTGCTGAATAGACACCATGACAAAAATCAGCTCGGGAGCAAAGGGTTTATTTCCACTTACAAGTTACAGTCCATCATCCAGGGAAGCCAGGGCAGGAGCTCAAGGTGGGAGCTGATGCAGAGGCCATGGAAGAATGCTGTTTACTGGCTTGCTCTCCATCGCTTTCTCAGTTTACTCTCTTGTATACTAGGACCACATGCCCAAGGATGGTACCACCTACAATGGGCTGATCCCTCCCACATCAGTCATTAATAAGAAAGCCCCCACAGACATGCTCACAGGTCAGTTTTAGAGAGGCAGTTTCTAAACTGAGGCTCCCTCTTCTCAGATGACTCCAGCTCCCCAGTATGTGTCAAGGTGACAAAGAAACAAAGCAAAACACCTAGCACAGAGAGCAAATGAGGGTTGAATGCTCAGCCTTTAATAAGACATTGATAGTGTCCTCTCTAAGGCACAAGGGACATGATAGAAGAGGGAGGAAAAGCATGTAAGAACCAGGGTGAAGGGTAGGAAATGTCATCTTCAGGGCCCAGCACAGCCATTCCATGATCTCAGAGCAACTGCCTTGTCTGTGCTGGGCCTACATAAGACTGGGCCCATCAATAGCCAATGGCGGATCAAGGAGGTGCTGGGTGGGGGGGCTGCCCCTCCTTGCTGATCCATTGGCTGCTGATGGAGTCTGAGAGGAAGGTCAGTCATTGCCTTCATGGTGTAATCAGTGGTGAGTCCACCAGGTTCCAGTGAACAGTTCCAAAACCTAGGGCCACACAGGTGGTCCTGTTTAAAAAACCAGTGGGTCACAAAACAAAACAAGAAGATAACAAATGTGAGAAAGGGACCTCTAAAGAGTATAGTGGGGATGAGAAGCATGGGAGACATGTAAGAGAGGGTAGGGGTGAGAATAAATTGAGTGTGTTATCTACACGTATGAAATTGTCAAAGAACAAATAGTAAAAAAGCCACAATGTGATGTCACCTCAAAGTCATTATCAAAAATAAAAGATGACAAGTACTGGCAAGGGCACAGAGCTAGGGGTCCCTGGACACAGTTGGTAGGAATATGAGGATGGGACATGGTATGGAGGTTTCTCAAAAACAAAACAAAATAAACCTAAAAATAGAATTACAGTTTGACTGAGTAACCCAGTTTCTGAGCATATATACCAAAGAATTGAAATTGGGGTCTTAAGGAGCATTATTCACCACAGTCAGCATGAAGAAATAACCTCAAACCCCATCAGTGGATAAAGAAAATGTGTCCTACACACACAGTGGACTGGCATTCAGCCTGAAAAGGAAGGGAATCCTGTCACAGGCGACAACGTGAATGAATTGGATGGACACTGAGTTAATAAAATAAGCCAGTCACAGGAGTGAGGTGTGTCCAGTCATCAAACTCGTATAAACAGAGAAGAGCGATGGCTGCCAGGGCTGGCGGTGGGGGTACTGCTGTTCAGCAGACATGGAGCTGGAGAGTTAGGTAGGATGAATGGGTTCTGGAGATCTGCTGCACAACACTGCGGTCTATTGCTAGAAAGACTGTACCGTGCATTTACGATATGTTTCTAATTGTGTGTGTGTGCTATAATTGTGTGTGTGTGCGCGCGCATGCGTGTGCGTGTGAAGTCTCGCATGCATGCAGAAGCCAGTGAAGGACAGAGTGTG
The DNA here is from genome assembly GCF_049852395.1 of Peromyscus maniculatus bairdii. Classification (NCBI taxonomy): domain Eukaryota; kingdom Metazoa; phylum Chordata; class Mammalia; order Rodentia; family Cricetidae; genus Peromyscus; species Peromyscus maniculatus. The sequence continues at coordinate 95,221,955 of NC_134854.1, forward strand.
CCTTCCCCAATGCATTGTCTTACCGCCTTGACAGAGTGTCTCATGGAAACGAAAGTTGCCGTTTAAGGGGGCTGGCTAGCTTACCAGTAAGTTCCTAGGCTCTGGCCCACAGCACTGTGGTTTCAGACACGCACGACAATGCTGGCCTCACTCAGAACTTTTTAATAAAAATACACATTTCTGTGAGAGGCATCCTAACTGTAACAGTTAGCTTTCTATTGCTGTGATTAAAAACGTCATGATAAGGGAAGTTTTACAGAAGGGAGTGTTTGTTTGGGCTTATAGTTCCAGAGGCATCGGAGTCCATGACGGCAGAGTGGAGGTGAAGGGTTAAAGCAGGAAGCTGGGGGATCTAATCTTCAGTCCGAAAGCATGAAAACGAGAGAGAGATCACACTTGGAATAGCAGGAGGCTTGGAGACCTCAAAGCCCACCAGTAGTGACACACTTCCTCCAACAAGGCCATACCTCCCAAGCTTCCCCAAATAGTGCCACCAACTGGGGACCAAGTGTTCAAATACTGAAAAACCATGGGGGACATCTCATTCAAACCACAACACAGATCCTAGTAAACACAATTATGTTTAAACATTTGCAAATCATTATAAATAACCCTTCTGTCTCCCTCTTAAACTGCTTTCCCTTCTAGTTTATAGTTACTCATACAAATACTAAATCATCATCGAGGGAGTGTCCCTAGGAAAAAGCTGAACACGATGACTCCAGTAAGAACTCCAAAGGTTTGGAAGTCACGTCAGCACTTAGAACTTCTGAAACAAAGTGAATTTGCATTAACCATGATAAAAACCATGGGGGCCTAAGCCGGGTGGCGGTGGTGGCCCATGCCTTTAATCCCAGCACACCGGAGGCAGAGGCAGGTGGACCTCCGTGAGTTTGAGGTCAGCCTGTGCTACAAAGCAAGTTCCAGGACAGCCAAGGCTACACAGAGAAACCCTGTCTCAAAAAAACAACCTGAAAACAAAACATACCCCCAACAACAACAACAACAACAAAACCATGGGAATCATCTTGCCATCTTGCACGGCAACATGTACAAGGCCTCTCTGATAAAGAACTTACCTCGAAATTTACTTTTTCAAAGTCTTCCAGGGCCTCAAAGTGATTACCTTCAGATTCCAGACACTCGGTCAAATCCCGGCACCACATAATCTGAGAGATGGTCAGGATCACCTGCGACAAAACAGCTCCCTTAGGCGTGTGCTGCCTCGCACCAAAGCCGGCTCCAGAAAGAGAAAGCTAGCGCGTTACTTGGGAAGGGTGGCCAGCCGTCACCCACTCTGTCCGCGGTTTCCCCTGGTAGTCGGCGATGGCCGCTTTGCACAGGCGGCGGAGGGCCGTGAACATGGCTTCCTCCACCTTACCCAGCCATTCTTCCACGTTGCCTCTCGCCTTGAGGCCTTTCCCCAGGCCAACCTGTGAGGAGGCAATTAGGATGATTAGAAAGTGACTGTAAAATAAATCTTTTAAAAAAAAATTTTTTTTTGGTTTTTCGAGACAGGGGTTCTCTGTGTAGCTTTGGAGCCTGTCCTGGATCTCACTCTGTAGACCAGGCTGGCCTCGAACTCACAGAGATCCTCCTGGCTCTGCCTCCCTAGTGCTGCTGGGATTAAAGGCAGTGTGTGACCACTGTTGAAGAGATGGCTCAGAGGTTAAGAACACTGGCTGTTCTTCCAGAGATCCTGAAGGTCCTGAGTTCAATTCCCAGCACCCATATGGTGGCTCACAACCATCTGTAATGAGACCTGGCTCTCTATTCTGGCCTGCAGGGATACATGCAAACAGAACACTGTATATATAATAAATAAATAAATCTTAAAAAAAAAAATAAAGAAAGTGTCTTAGGTGGGACCTGTGAGCTGCCCACATGTTGCATTTCTACGACAGAACCCTGAGCTCTGTAAACAGTGAGGCCTTTGGCAGTTCGTCACATAACCGACTGCTGCGTTCTAGTAAAAGCACGCTTTTAGGGCAGGCTCCTTGAAAGAGGGCTCCCCACAGGCTCCATGCATTTCTTCAACCATTTCCCTTTGCATGTGAGAAGTCCGACACTTTTTGTGCTTCTTTCTCTGACTTCCAGTAACTTGGGTATCTGCTTGTTGGGGATTCCTTTAACCACTTTTTCCTTGGAAATTTCATGTTTTCTCCTTAATTCTCTCATTTCTTTCCTTCTGCATCAGCAATGATGCATGCATACATGTGTGCGTCTATATTTGTGTGTGTACGTGCATGCGTGCGTGCGTGCGTGTGTGCGTGTGCGTGTGCGTGTGTGTGTGTGTGTGTGTGTGTGTGTGTGTGCGTGTGCGTGCGTGTGTGTCCGCCCTTCACTCTCTCAGTGTTCTCCGAATGCAGGGGCTGCACAGCACTGGAGGAACTGCAGTAACAGACTCTCTCACACAGAGCACAGTGGCTGCCACATTAAGTCATTTATATAGACTCAAGTCCCTGTCGCCCTGCTAGTAGGGTGCTACTACTCATGCTATCTCGTGGAAGCGATTAGAGGGTGGTAGGTCTTGATCCAGGTGCCCTGGTCAAGCCCCGGCGGCACTCTGGGCCAGTCACTGTTCCTCTTTGCAGAGCTGGCTAACACGTGATGGCGTCTCTCCACTTCATTCCTCAAACAGACCATCGTGGCCGCTTCTAGTTTCTCCTTTAGCTGTCCAGCTCTTTGAGGGTAAGAGTTTTATCTCAGTTATTCTCGAAACTGCTGGGCTATCAGAGTCCCTGGCAAGCCTAGGGTGAGAATGAGCAGCCTCGACCCCAGTCCCAGACACATGATCAAGTTTATCCATGAGGAAGTGTTGAGCACCTTACCCGCTCTCCCTCAGGTGACAGCATGGCCAGAATGTCATTGGTGAAGACCTTTTCTGGCTCGGTGTCCATGCCAGGGATTTTCCCCTCTGCTGGAGGCATGAGCGCAAACTCGAGCTTCGAAATAGAGTCGAAGCATTTCCTTAGATGAGGCTGCACGGCTTGTGGATTTCGTGTCTGGGCCAAGATCTCCAGGAGCTCATCATTCGACAGGAAGTAAAACCTGCAGAGTCAAAGGGACACCTTGATGTAGAGCATGACGACATTGACGCCCAGCCTTGGGTAGACGTAAAAGGTAAGATCCTGCCACATCTGCTCCTGGGCACTGATGCCCTGGGCCTCTAATCCCACTTCTCTGGGGTTGGGGGTAGGCCACATGTCTCTAAGGAAGTCCTTGTAAAGGTTAATGATGCTGTATCTCGAACACCTAGGCCCAGTAGCTAGAATAGAAAGGATTTTTCTAAAAATTATTGATACCGTTAGGTCTTGCTACAATATTGGCCTGTTTGCCTGTTACTTGGCTTTGAGCTTTAGTGAAGATGCATCACACAGCACGTTAACTACTGAAGAGCTAACAGACAGATGCGTGGTTGTGGGGCCCTTTGGTCCTGTGACACTGTACCAGTCACAAGGCAACATATGCTGCTATGAAAAGTGACAGACTATGATTCTGCCAACATGCATGGCCATACTTATGAGGAAATGAAGCATCCTGCCTGTGTTCCCATTGTCATTTTACACGAAATGGGTAAAGAACGAGCTTGGCTGTTCCTGACCAAACTTAGGCCCAAGTCATCCAAGTGTGCGTTAGGAAATGCAGTTATTTCCGTCTCTGATTTGTCTGAAGTTCTAGACTACCAAATCATGCCAACACGGCAAAGTGAGTTGTCGGGCCTCTCAGAGGGGCCCACAGTGAGAGGGGCGAAGACTCTAGGGCCCACGCTAATGCAGGGAATAGAAGAGTTAAAGCTGGGAAGGCCACAGGGCTGAGGATGGGGAGATGAAGGGAGCGACGTGCTGTGGGTTCCCCATACCCTCAAGCAGAGAGTGAGCTTTGCTCGCCTCCAGCCTGGGCATCTCTGAGAGCGTAGTGTTTGCCCGACAAGTCTGAGGCAAGTCCACAGACAGCTCGGGCATCCTTGTCTCTCCTCCAGTTCTCTGAGGTCTGGAGGGTGTAACTGTCATTTCTAATTGATCTACAGTCTACAACAAAACATCGTAGGTTGTTTTTTTTTTTTTTTTTTTTTTTTTTTTAACTTACCTTGGAAAGATAACTCTCTTTGACTCTAAATATGCCTCCAGACACTTCTGAATTTGGTCAAGTAATGCATTATTGTTTTGAAAAGTCTCCAGAAGCCCTATTATTTGAAAAAAAAAAGTTGGCAAATTATATTAAAAAAGAGAATATAATTTTAAATGAAAATAAAAGATAGTAACATTTTAAGGCCTTTGTTTTGTTTGGTAGAATAGTGAATAATAAATGGTAGTATTGGCTAAGAAGCTTCGTTCTTTAAAAATTTTTCCTTTTTCATGCATATGTTGTGTTGTGCTGTGCATTATGAGTGTATGAATACATGTTTACATGTTTGTGGGAGCACATGGATGTGAGTGCGGGTGCTCATGCACATGTATGGGTATTAGGACCTGGAGTTCATAGCAAGAATCTTCCTTGGTGGCTCATCCACCCGACTCTTTTGAGGCAGGGTCTCTCAGCCAAAGCCGGAGTTTCCCAGCTGGTGTTGCCCAGCTCCCTCTGGGTATGCTCATCTCCACCTTTGGGCTTTGTAATTCTTTCCAAGGCTGGATTATGCATGAGCTACACCCGTCACCCAGCCTCTGTGTGGGCTCTGGGGACCTGAACTCCAGGCTTTTTACTTGTGCGGCCATTGCTTTAACTGCTAAGCCACCTCCCCAGCCCAAGAATTATTACTGCTAGTTAGTTATGGTATTTTAATATCTACCTCATTTGAACAGTACTTTTAATTTTAGATGACTTTGGCCAGCGTCTGCCGTTTAGGGGGCTGTGAGTCCACAGGGCAGACAGAACCAGCATCTGGAACCTTCCTGCTCCTTGTCAGTTTCCTGCTTGCTTGTTTTCTGTCACATTAAATGCTAAGTGTGGCAGCGGGCACTGCTCTCTAGTACCGAGCTGCAGCTCCCGGGGCAGCAGCCTCCATGCCTCTTCATCTTTGTGCTTTTGATGCTGAGCACAGTCCCTGCTTCCCCACCTGCCCCAGAACAAACCCCAAATCTTTATCCCGGCTTCTGAGACCCTGTGTGGTCAACAGCTCCATCTAGTGGCCAGTCACCCACCTGAGCCCCCGGGTCCCTCAGACCTCGGACCAAGCGTGCTATGCCAGCCCACGGGGGACTCCATAGCGACAGGGAACACGCTAAGCATGCTCTTGCCTTAGGAGCCTGGTTGTGCTCTTTGTTCTCTCTGCCTTCAACAATTCTCCTGCAGAGGCACACATACTGTCACTCACTCTTTCCTGCAAGTTTCTGCTCAAAAGCCACTCTATTGAAAAGTCCAATAACACATAAACACACATGCATGTACACATGCTCACACACATGCATACACACACATAAATACATACACACATATATACACATGTACATACACACACATACATATACACACATTCATACACACATGCCGTACACATACATGCAGACATACATACACATGCAAACACATATATACACATACATACATATGCCACAAACATATATATATACATACACATGTATGTATATATGTGCCCACACACATGCGAACAAACATATACACATACATGTATATGCCACAAACATGCATATACATACACAGTGCACACATATATGCCATACACATACATATGCAAACACACAAGAACACACATGCACCCAAAAATAAACACATGTGCATACACACCTACCCACATGCATAAATACACATGTATACACATGAACATACTCACATACACTCATACACAGATATACACATACACATGTATACACACGCATGCACACACACACACACACACACACACACACACACACACACACACACACAATAGCCCTCAACCACTCCCTTATCCTACTTTCTTTTTCTTTATGGCTTTACCATCATCTAATTTATTACAGGTCTACACTTCTTTATTTGAAGTCTTGAGGCCAGATATATTTTAGAATTATATTCTTTTTTTTTTTTTTAAATTTCAAGAGACCTGTTTTCCATTCATTATTTATAGATGGCCTAAAACCCATTCACATATGGACAGCACAAAGTGAACCCAGTAGGTTATAGGAGGAGGAGGGAGAATGGGGCAAGAACAGGGAGGAAGAGGAGGAAGAGGAAGGGGATGTGAAGTCGGGTGGATTGGTGGATTTGGGGAGAATGAGGATATGATCTAAATATATTATATTTGTGCATGAAATTTCCAAAGAATAAATAATTTTAAACATCTGTTTTATAACAAGTCTTTAGGGACATCACTCTGTAACTAAATGTTGCTGTGTTTGGACACTGAAGGTTTGAACACGGCCATGGAGGGACTGTGGCAGGCAGGGAGGTGGTCCCGCCTCCAGAGATGATGATGCTCTAATCCCTACAGCTATGGGTCTGCTTGGCTTATATGGACATGGGAACTTTGCAGAGGTATGGGGAGGATATTCTAGACCATACAAAACACCTGAAAGAAAGAGAATGGGAGAAAAACGTAACAAAGGGTCAGAGGCTGCTGAGGTGTTATTACCAGCTGGAAGACAGCTGTGAGCCACCAGCTGTGAGCAGCCTCCCTAAGACATTTGTGGATGTTTGATTTCTACCATCCCATAGTTTCCCTTTCCTCCCTCTTATGTAAGAATCATTGGGCAAAGAACATAGCCCCCAAAGTCGCCTTTGCTAGGCAGGGTCTGTGTCTGAGACTATTCCTCATCATAGCCAGATGCTGCCATTGGCCACATGACAAGCAGGCTGGCTGGGGCTTTAGTATAGAGTGTAAACTTCAATGAGTATGTGTGCATTCCAGAAACTGGATGCATGTGCACAGAAGCAGAACTTGTCATAACATTTCAACCTTGATGCTGGGTGGGGTTGGGGTGGGGTGGGGTGAGACGACATCTTTGGTGGTGTAACCACTGGCAAGGTGCCCATGATCCTGCAAACCACACTAAATTCATTGGTTCACACACATGAAAAGACGTGAGAGTGGAAAGGCGACTAGTTGGGAATAAGAAGAGGATCAGCAGGAGTGGGAGGGGACAAGAGAAGGTAATAGGACTGAATATTAGCAAAATATACGATACACATGCATGAAAATGTCATGCTGTAACTCATTGTTATATATAATTAGTATATCTAGGAGAAACAGTTAAAAATAATTTCAACCATAATTTGGGCTTCTTTGTCAAAAAAATCAGGCATTCATAAGTATGTGGATTTATGTCAGGGTCGATTCGATTTGATTCCATTGATCCACGTGTCTGTTTATGCCAATACCAAGCTGTTTTTATTACTCTAGCTCTATAGTAGAGCTTGAAGTCAGGGATGGTGATGATTCCTGTTTTTTTTTTTTTTCATATGAAGTTGAGTATTGTTCTTTCAAGATCTGTGAAAAATTGTGTTGGGATTTTGATGGGGATTGCATTGAATAAATAAATTGCTTTCGGTAAGATTGCCATTTTTACTATGTTGATCCTGCCTGTCCATGATCATGGGAGATCTTTCCATCTTCTGATATCTTCGTCAATTTCTTTCTTCAGGGACTTAAAGTTCTTGTCATACAGGTCTTTCACTCGTTTAGTTAGAGTTATCCCAAGGTATTTTATATCATTTGTTGCTATTGTAAAGGGTGATGTTTCTCTGATTTCCTTCTCAGCCTGTTTGTCATTTGTATATAGGAGGGCTACTGATTTTCTTGAGTTAATCTTGTATCCTGCCACATTACTGAAGTAGCAGCTGTAGGAGTTCCCTTGTAGAATATTTGGGGTAACTTATGTATACTATCATATCATCTGCAAAAAGTGAAAGTTTGACTTCTTTTCCAATTTGTATCCCCTCGATCTCCTTTTGTTGTCTTATTGCTCTAGCTAGAACTTCAAGTACTATATTGAATAGATGTGGAGAGAATGGAGAGCCTTGTCTTGTTCCTGATTTTAGTGGAATCACTTTGAGTTTCAATCTATTTAGTTTGATGTTGGCTGTTGGCTTGCTGTATATTGCCTTTATTATGTTTAGGTATGTTCCCTGTATTTCTGATCTCTCTAAGACCTTTATCTGGTGCCTCGCCTGCTGTTGGGAACCTGTTTGCCATGCTGGATTACCTTGCCATCCTTGTTGCAGGGAGAGGAGCTCGATCCTACCTCAACTGGATAGCTATGCTTTGTTCAAGCCCATGGGAGGCCTGCCCCTTTCTGAATGGAGATGAAGGAGGAGTTGATGGGGAGGGGGTTAGACAGAAGTGGGGAGTGGAGAGGAGGGGGCAGGAGGAGAAGAGGGAGGGGAAACTGTGGTCGGTATGCAAAATAAATGAAAAATGTTAATAAAATAAATAAAATTTTAAAAAGGAAATGAAGAGTAATGTTCCCTCACACACACAATGAAAATTTCAACCTTGTTACTTGAATTGCAATAAGTGGTAAAATTTTTAATTCATTCTAATGAATGAGTTAACACTGTGGAATTTTTTGTGATTCTATCTATGAGGGAAGAATCTGAACAGAATTTAACTTGTGTTCTAACATCACAAACTGCACTATAAGCCAAATAATTAGAAAGCTCAGTTCCACCAAGTCCCGGATGTACCACCGGCCACTTAGAGTTTTAGAAGTGACAGGCATGGTTTGTTCGGAAGTTTGTACCTGGCTGAGTGGCAGCTCGGAGCGCGTTGGGCAGCCGGTTCACCTTCCTCATGATTTCCTTCCATGACTTGTCCACCTGAAGGAACATCTTGGCTTCTGCAGGCAGCTGCCTCTGGATATCTGGGGCGTTAAAGATGCTTTCTAGGTAGAGCCAGTTTCTCTGACAGTTCAGCCACTCCTCCTGGAGAAAAGCGCGGGGAGTGTATCAAAGGGTAACTTCCAAACTGATCCCCCCAATTACACTGGAAATCATAGCCTGTGTGACTTGGGAACCGCTGTATCTTTTTCCCTTGGGAACTGCTGTCATCTCCCAGAGGGCCTTTGAAATAAAATTTCTTAGAAGAGCCCAAGAGTCAGTCCAACTTGATTCAGCCCACATTCCACTGAAGGTAATTACAGTGAGTCAGCTGTGTAGACAGCTGGAGGGGTCCCGCCAAACATGATTTAAAATGTGTAGAGAACACATTCTGTTGGAAGACCAGCTGTTTCCTGACAGAAAACTGAAGGATGGGGTGGGCAACAGTCATGATGACTCCCAAAAATAGACAAGCAGAGCCCACAATGACTCAGGGAGAGAGTCTCAGTGAGGAATTATCCAGATCATTGTTGTGGCTTTGGGACCCCCTAAGCAGAGAGACCCAGTACAAGCCAGTCTCACCCAGCTATGAGAATCCAGATGTGCTGTATTTAACTAACAAATATGCTGAGCGATAAACGTATAACTTGTTTAATTTTGTGGTCTTTTGTTTTCTATCAAAATAATTTAACAGTGATGATAAAAGTGAGAGCAGGCTGCAGGATGATATAAACAAGCCAAATGCATATGTTTTCATTCTGAACATTACAAAATGTCAACAATTGAACCCTACATCTCTAGATAACATAATATTAAAACAACTGTGTATAATATTAAAACAAAAGTTAAACTCTACATTTCTAAGTCATAGAATATTAAAACTACCGCGTGTGTTTGTGTGTGTGTGGGGTGGTGGTGGTGGTGAGCAAACCCAGGACTTAGTACATTCCGGGCAAGCCATCTTCCACTGAGCCGCATCCCTAGCCCCATAGAATCGACATTTGCAAGGGCCTTGTGGCCCTCCACTTGAGAGTCGAGGAGTTGAGATTGCCCTTACTCACCAGGGTTTGATTAAATAAGGAAAGCTGTTTCTGCCATTCATCCACTCGAGACTTCAGGGGACCCACATACCGTGATGAGGCGATGGTCGCAATGTTGATGGTACTGTCATCAAGAAGGACCTTCAGAGAGAAGGGACCAAGACACAGGCAGAACCATGTGTCCTTGAGCTCAGGATAGTTCCGATTCTGAGAGTCCATTTCAGTCACTTGGCTGAATCAATTATGTAGTCCCACCTACTGCTTCCTACCCAGCCACGGCCAAAGCTTGGCCTTTTCACTGTGCTTGCAACCCTCTACGTTCTCTCAAAGGTCATTGGGGGGGGCACTTGACTAAGAGACCTGTGTGTATGTGTGTGTGTGTGTGTGTGTGTGTGTGTGTGTGTGTTCATGCACTAGTGTGCATGGGGCTGTGCATACACGTGCATGCACTTGCATGTGGAGGCCAAGGCCAGCCAGGGAAGATGCTCCTCAGGAGCCCTCCACTTTGTCTTTTGAGAGATGCAGGGTCTCTAATTGAGACCCAGGACCCTCTGCTTAGACTAGACTGCTGGCCAGTGAGCCCCAGAGCCACCTCTGTCTGACTCTTAGCGCTAGGACTGTAGGCACCCAGCACCTCCCTGCCCCACCCCAGTGTTGTGCATGGGTGTTGGGACTTGAACTCAGTTCTTAACGCTTGGACAGTAGGTGTTTTACCGACTGAGCGGTTTCCTGTCATCATTAACGGCACAAAGGCTTTGCTTAGTTTAATGTTCTTTTCTTGCTCTTAACACTAGGCAATGGGTATCTCCTTTATATAGTTACTCTGGTAGGCTTTCATCTCTCAAAACACCCTGGGCTTGCAAGGTTAGCCTCTGTTCAATGAATGACTATTGTCTCTTAAATCGTCTCCAGGACGACGGAGCTGAATTCCCTAGGGGAAGTATTCATACCACCCCCTCCCTACTGCTCCCCTTGAACAACAACATCCCCCACAGAACATGTGAGTTAAACAAAATCTGGAAAATGGAGCTGTCCACTGAAGTCCCAGCTGGCACTGCTTGGCTCCCAGCTCCTGCGCTCAACTCGGTTCTCTGTCGCCTTCTGCATAGAGTGATGTCTGATTTTACCTTCCTTACCAAGACTTTCTACCTCTGCCTCGCACCCACCCTTAGACTACAGCTTTGCCTTTAAATTGGGCCATAGGACCCGTTCCCGTTGCTAAACAAATGTACCTTTAGATTTTTAAGTGCTCTAAGCACATAGGTTAGATTTTATCTACCAAGACAAATAAAGGTGAGTTCAACTCCCTGGCCTGCTGCACACAGGAAATGCTCACACATGTTACTTTGCTCTGTCGAAACAGTTTGAAGTTCTCCTGTTCCCTGCTATTATCTCTTGTCTTTAAGGTCACTTGCCCTGATTGATCTAAGAAAGACTCTCCTATCACTTCAACCTATAATAGATCTGTAACTCGTACACACACACACACACACACACACACACACACACACACACACACACACACACACCATTTTATTACTTTGGTAAGTGGGAATAAACATTTGCATCAATTATTCACATCTTGCTTTCCAGGTTAACTTTTCCTTAGTTCACTCTGCTTAATCTTTCCCAGAAGTTTCAGGAGGTATGGTCAGGACTTTTACCATAAAATCACCCCCTCTCCTCCCTCCCTCTTCCCCCTCCCTCCCTCACCTTCTCTCCCTCCTTTCCTTCTTTATTTTGAGGCAGAGTCTCACTATCTACCCCTGGCTAGCCTAGAACTTGCTATGTAGCTCAGGCTGGCCTTGAATTTATGGCCATCCTCCTGCCATTGTTTCCTAAATGTTGAGATCAGGGGCATGTGCCACCAGGCCTGATTTACCACAGATTTCCCTGTAACCCGTTTACATACCTGTATGTCATCTGTGCCGCCCAGGATAAATACGTCCTTAGAGTCACGGTGAGGAAGGATGACAAATTCAGTTGTTTTCCAAGAATCTTCCACCTTAGAAATAGTTCAAGCATGAGGAAATTTAAACACGCGTGTCTAGACACACCATAAAGGCACATGGCGTGAAATCAGAGAGAACTGTTACTACCCCGCTTTCCTCTTTATGGCCCTTAAAATTCTCAAGACCCTTTTCTTGGTTGGAAGCCACTGATTTTCTTGGTTTTATTTGACTGTTATTAATTCAGGTGAAGGGCTGGTGATGATGGGTATCTTACTCTTTCAGGAGAAGGAAAATGTTCTTTTTATTTGGACACCTGGCAGGCAGGCACACATTGTTAGGCTGAGGAGACAGTGTAGGAAGTAGAAAAGTCTTCGTGATGCATTTTAAGGTAGTTAGCCCAGCCCAGCCTTCCCCGGGAGTTCAGAAAATAAAGTATTTATTCCGTAAGAAAAAAAAAAAACCTCTGGCATGCAGTTCTTTATAAAAGCTGGCACATAACCGACTTTGTTCTGTCAGGTTCTGCTTGAACTATAGACTGAATATATAATACCAAGAGACATTCAAGGAGAAGGAGACAGAGGATGCTGCGTGGGTTGGTGAAAACTCCATCCAGATAGCACAGATACTAGTAATCTTCACATGCTATGGTGTGTGTGTATGTGTGTGTGTGTGTGTGTGTGTGTGTACATATGTGTGTTTACATGTGTGGGTGTATGTATATAGGCAAATGTGCTCATGAGCATGTGTATGTGGGAGTCAAAGGTCAGCTTCGGGTGCCATTCCTCAGGTGTTCGCTTACCGATTGATCGTCATGGTCTTTGGCTGGGCTGGAACTTTCTAAGTGGGCTAGGCTGGCTGGCCCAAGTCCCAGGGATTCATCCGCCTTTCTCCATTTCCCTGGTGCTGAAATGAAAGGGATATGCCACCACACCTGGCTTTTCCCCGATTTACCTTCTTAAGAATTGTCTCTAAGGCAGCTTCCCCAGAAGCCTGTCCAGATATGTCCTGGATTTCTTCACCAAAATCAAAGACGTGTAGTTCGGACAGCCTCTCTAGGGTCAGCGGAATTTCAACATCCACTAGGAGGGCATCAACAGTTTGTTCAATCGCTGCCCAGTGTCGCGCCTTCAGAGTTGGGTTCCTCAAGTCGATGATCACAGGAAGCTGGAGAGCAAACATTTGGAGGCATTGCATTTTTAATTGTAAAAAGTACAACAGGAGCAAGACCTGCCTAAGAGCAAGCCTGCCACACCCCAGCGCGGATGGAGGAGGGGCTCAGGAAACCCCGTCACTAGCTGAATGAGGAGCTATTGGTAGCTGCTGGCATCTGGGAGCAGGCCTCCCAGGTTTTCTTCAGGGGTGTGGCCCTGAGTAGGTTGCCAATGCTGTATTGAGTGGTCCTAGACCCATGAACATACCGGCGGAGTTTATCAGACTCAGTGGGTGAAAAAGAGTGCATAAGGTTGGGGGTGGGGTGGGGGAGACTGGGGAAAAGTTGGAGGGGAGGGGTGATGGGTGGAATTAATCAAAACACGTTGTACATGGTTTCAATTTATAAATACGGAGATGTAAAGACAGCACCACTTGTACCCACAGTGGAGAAAATTCAGGAGAACAACGCAAATGAAGCAATTTTATTAAGACTGTGAGAACACGGGGTTTCAGGGCGGCTAACTAATTACAGATTTTGGGGAAACTGGTAGTCACGTGTTTCTCTGAAGACCAGAACAGAGGGCAAGGATGGAGTGCCTCACTGAGCAGAGCTAATCGTGAATGAAGTATGTGCTTCTCTGCCCCTCCCACCAGGCTATCCTTGGTCAGGTAAAAATAATGCAGCCTAGAATGGGAAGCTACAGGAAACCGGTTCTCAGTGGGGCCCAACAAAAAAGAAGGGTGTACATCTAGGAGAAAAACAAACAAACAAACAAACAAAAAAAAAAAAACGGAAAACACGGCCTCGGGACCTAGCTCACACGAGAAACAGTAGGTGTCACTAGGAAACAAGAAGACCCAGGTGCTGTGAGGGAAACTGTAGCAACATATCATCTCAAGCCCCGCTGAACTCCCAACTGGAGTTCATATAACACGGCAAACAAAAAGGTAAACCGAGGAAAAAGAATGCTCCTCTCCAAGACTGCAAATCGTGTACTCCAGCAATCACCCACGGCTGCAGATGTGTTTCGACAACAAAACAACCAAAGTGAAAAGACACACAACAGAACACACCTGAGAGTCGGCAGAGATCAGAATCAGACTCAGAAATGGCGCACGGGGGGACAGAGCGTGTAAATGAACTACTGTGAATTTATTAGAGGTCTCAATAAAGAGGGAGATACTGGCAAGGTCGGTATGGGAAGGTCAACCTCTGGGTTGGCTGCAGGAGCCTTTTACCTGCTGAGCAGTCTCACCCACCCCGTTGGCCCTTTTTAAGGACTGGTGTGGCTGTAACGCGAAGTTTCAAACTAGCCCTCTATGTGCGCTACCTGGCTTCCCTGACTTTTCACACTAAATACATCTGGGCAACGCCTGGCTGTGTGGCCCATGGGATAAACGGATATGGCCGTTTGCAGCAGGCAAATCTGCTGGCTGCCCATGTGCTGAGGGCATCAGCATCTTGGCATTGGTGTGTCTACCACTTAACAGACACCCAGTGTCGCTTCGCGTCACCACACTCAACTGCGCAATTTCACCAGTTGTTGAGACAGACAAATCGGATTGTTATTTCTTCTTCCTGAAAGCAACACCCAGGGCATCTGAGTTTGGTTCTGAAATGATCCCCATCCCCTCCCCTTACCTTTTCTTTCATTCTCTCCACCTTGTGTTTGAGCTGGGGCACCACATTGTTGGGCGGCAAGCCTTTTTCCAACTGCGTCACAAATTTAGCATATTTGGTGACTTGACCGTTTAGGGCTTCTGGATCCAAGCAGTCAAATTTGGACTGTGGCGGGGGGGAGGGGGGGGAGTTAAAATACATGATAAAAGTCAAGCTTCTAGTATTATAAAAGTTTTACTTTATTTGAATTTTTTTCTGGCCCTTAAAATTTTAAACCAAATCAAGTCTGGAGGCTTGGAAACAGCTGTTTATAACGTCAACTGCCATAGTTCTTTTCATAGTTTTGTCTCGCTCACCATCGAGTGCAGTACTGTGATCCTTGAGGGCCAATGCTTATAGAGTTTTTTTTAGGAGAAACAGGCTAACGAAGAAGTTATAATAACGCATAAAATATACTAGTGTAAAGATGTATTTATCATTTATATGTTATTATATATTATATATAAAAATAAAAACAATAAATATTACATAAATATATTAAATATAAAATGTTATATATAAATATATAAATATGTATTTAAAATGCACATATATCCATATTTGTATTTTTTAGTTTTTTTTTTTTTTTTTTTTTTTTTTTTTTTTTTTTTTTGGTGTTTTCGAGACAGGGTTTCTCTGTGTAGCTTTGCGCCTTTCCTGGAACTCACTTGGTAGCCCAGGCTGGCCTCGAACTCACAGAGATCCGCCTGGCTCTGCCTCCCGAGTGCTGGGATTAAAGGCGTGCGCCACCACCGCCCGGCGTATTTTTTAGTTTTATATATATGTATAAGGCTATATATTTACTGGCCTGTCTGTCATGTGGACTGAGGGCAACAGAAAATTTGTAACCCTGTATGGTTTCTTATTTCTCCTAGATTCTACACATCCCTTCTGCCCTCTATGGTCTTCTTGCAGACTTCATAGGAGGGGCACAATCTTCTCTGGAAGCCACTGCTCTAACCACTGTGGTGGTCAGAAACTTCTCCAAGTCATTGACACATGAGTTATAGGAGAACATGTAAAGTTCTCTCACGTTATATCACACATGTTCTGCCTCTTTTCTGTTTGCCGTTCATCTGTTCCACCAGAAGGTGGGCTCTGTGAGAGAGAAACTTTACTCTTTCAAATGCCTCTCTGCCTCTCCTATCACCTGGGAATTTTACCCGGAAAACATTTCCTTTGTCATTTCGTTTTTTATTTAGACATGTGGCCTCTGGTTATAGGCATTATCACAGGTAGGATGAAGGAGGAGTGTAAACTATTTGTGAAGCCAATGGTAGTTTGCACATATTTGTATAATACTCGAGAGAGTGGTACTCCAGGGTTGACCGTACTTGAAAGTGGTCACATCTGCTTCCTTTTCAAGTTTTGAAATAAGGACAGGTCGTTGAAGTGAAGCTATGGTGGCTGTCAGACTAGACTCCATAGACATGAGAAGTCACTGCTGAGATTTCTCCTGCGATACTATTCTACTGGTGTGAACAAAATGGCCTCTCCTTCCATCAGGGACAAGAAGAACAGAAGCCTAAGCTAACGGACACCTAAGTGGGTAAATCACAACCCAAACCAATAGTCCTCAAGAACACTGGGGCGTTTCATGGCAACACTGTGTTTAGAAGTCATACTGCTGTCAGATGTCATGTGACGTGGGCACTTCCACCATGCAGCCCTCGTAAACAAAGAGGCCAGCAAGTCTGCCTTAGGAGGAAAGTTTGCTTTGTAGCATTCAGTGACAAAGGGCCTCTTATATTTAACTAGAAGACTGATTATGTCTTCATAAAACCATACTTTATTTTATGCAAAGCAATACAATTTACACAATGAGTAACACTGTAATGGAATGATTTGAAATAGAAAAAAAAACAGAACTTTTCAGGTTACAAAACTCTGCCCTGCTTTTTCTAAGTGGGTCAATGTGACAAATGTATTAGGTGACTAGTCATGTCTAGTTCCTACTGACGATGGCCAATGGAACTAAAGAGAAAGGCCAGATTTCATAACCACTGCCTCAAAGGAACCACACACTTTGAATTCTTTTGGAATGCAAAAATGGACTCATGAAATATGAACAAGGATATGGAGCTATTTTTTTTCTAATTTCTGAGTTTCAAGTCCATCATAGCTGCTTTCCCCCACGACAGATGTGTGAATTCAACTTTCTGAGTACTGAGGTACAGATTTCACTGATGATAAGAAATACATCTGATGTTATTCATATTCAGTGGGATTAGTAAAACACTGTAACCACCGAGAGCTGTTTCCCTACCTTCAGCCACTCCTGCTGGAGTTTATCCCACTCGGACAAGGAGTCCCAGAGCAGCTGCTTGAGCCTCAGCTCAGCACTGACTTCTTCCAGAGCATCAAACTTGGACACTTCCACCTTTAAAACACAAGAGGCAAAACACAGAGCTTAGGGTTCAGACAGAACGACTCTTGTCCTGCTGGCCACTCTGGGTGCAGTGATTTCCTGGAAGAATGCGGGTCCTAAATGGGGAAAGGAAAGGGAAGGGAAGGGAGCGACGACTGAAAGTTAAAAACCCTACAAAGTGCCACACACATTATAATTCCTCCTTTGAGGAGCAAAATATAGTTCATGATATTTCCTTACAACTTACATATCCTGAGCAGGGTCATTACAGGGGGAGCACTGTGGGCTTTGGTTTTGAACGCTTGGTCTTTGGGGGGAAATGGTGAGTCTTCAGACTGACTGCTTTCCTTCAGGGCTCCTATGCTTTGGGGACGGAAGGAGAACATATGTATGTGGTGGTTTCTGGGGGAGATGGTGGAGGGCAGTGAGGTTTAAGACCACAGAATAGCCCCGCTGTTTCTATCCACATGATCTGTAGAGAAACCTTGTGGAGAGGAATAATGCAGACAACCTGAAGGTGTTTCCTTTTTGTAAAGATTTATTTTTTTTATTATTTTATCTATCTATCTATCTATCTATCTATCTATCTATCTATCTATCTATCATTTATTGGATTTTTGAGACAGGATTTCTCTGTGTAGCTTTGGAGCCTTTCCTGGAACTCACTCTGTAGCCCAGGCTGGCCTTGAACTCACAGAGATCCACCTGCCTCTGCCTCCCGAGTGCTGGGATTAAAGGCGTCTGCCACACCACCTGGCTTTATTTTATTTATTTATTTATTTATTTATTTATTTATTTATTTATTTATTTATTTTTGTGTGTGTGTGTGTGTGTGTGAGAGAGAGAGAGAGAGAGAGAGAGAGAGAGAGAGAGAGAGAGAGAGAGAGAGAGAGAGAGAGAACAGGCATCCTTGGAGGCCAGGAAAGGTCATCTAATTCCCTGAAGCTGGAGTTACAGGCCATCCATTGTGGGTACTGAGAATCAAATCCTGTCCTCTGGAAAAGCAGCAAGTACTTTTAACCTCTGAGCCATCTCTCCAACTCCTGAAGGTGTTTCCTTGAGAAATCACATGAAGACTGCTTTGGGTTGGATGTAAGGAAACTTCCATTGAACTGACTGAACAGAAATTGTTGGATTCTGTGGTTAGATTAGAGCTTTGGCATTGGGTGGTTTAGCCTTATCTTCCATCAAAGCCACCAAAGTCATTCATGTGTTTGCTCTTCTCAAATGATTGACAGCTGCAGTAGGAGGTTTGGGTTAGTAGCAGCTGTGTAGGAAGAATCATATGCACCATGTAAAAGGAGTGAGATGCTCCTACCTTAGACATTCTCTCTCTCTCTCTCTCTCTCTCTCTCTCTCTCTCTCTCTCTCTCTCTCTCTCTCTCTCTCTGTGTGTGTGTGTGTGTGTGTGTGTGTGTGTGTGTGTGTGCGCGCGCGCGTGTCTGCATAGTACGTGCTCACTCTGTATATGGGGGCCATGAGCACCTGCTTGCATTTGAGTGTAAGGCACACATATGGCATGGCGCATGTGTGGAGATTAGAGAATAAAGTATGGTGATGGTTCCACCTTCCATCCTGTTCGAGACAGGATCTATTTGCTGTTTGCCACTCCATACACCAGGTTACCTGCCATTCAAGCATCCAAGGCTTCTCCTTGCTTGGCCTCCTCTTTTAGGGGCACTGGGATTACAGTGGCTTCACATGGTTTGGGGAATCTGAACTCAGGTCTTCATACTTGTCCCCACGGAACCATTGATCACCCCACTTTTTCTTTAGAGATTTTTCCCCTAATGTTATGGTAAAAGTACATAATGTGAGATCTATTTTTGAAGGGGATCTTTACGTGTATAGCTCTGTTAAATATCTAGTGTTTACAACATCAGTAGCGGCTGCCGGTGCTTGTTCATTCCCCGGTTATGGAAAGTTATACTGACTGAGCAGGCAACTCTTCATTTCCCCTCCCCAGACAATGGCACTCACGGGGGTGATTTCCACTCCTGTGAGGATGCCTTAGATATTTCACACACTATTTGCTCTTCTGTGATCGGCTCATCTCAATGGAGGGTAAATGTCCAGGTTCGTCTATGTTGCATATGACATGATTTGATTTGTTTTTTTTTTTCCTCTTTCCTTTTCAGTGTGTATGTGTGTGCATGTACGTGTGCATGTGTGTGTGTGTGTGTTCATATTTGTGCAGATGCATGAGTGTATGCATGCATGTGGAAGCTAGGGGACTATTTTTCAGGTTCCAATTAAGTAACTGATTCATTGCTTTGAGACAAGGTCTCTCACTAGCCCAGAGTTTACCAAGTAGCCCACACTGGCTGACCAGAGTGTCCAGGGATCTGGCTGTCCTTGTCCCCTCCCCCCAGCTCTAGGATAAGCATGTACCACACACCTGGCTTCTTTAAATCATGAGACCTAGGGATAAAACTCAAGTCTTGTGCTTGTACAGAAAGACTCTTCTGGCTGAGCCATCCCCCACACTTTTTTCTGATTTTCTTATTTTGTAAAATTTGCCTTATCTTTGATTATGTGTATCTCTGGGTGGATTTGTGCATGTGAGTGCAGATGCCCAAGTAGGCCAGACACATCAGATTCCCTGGAGCTAGAGTTAGAGGTAGCTGTGAGCCACCCAGTTTGGGTGCTGGGAGCCAAACTCAGGTCCTCTGCAAGACCAGTATGAGCTCTTCACCCCCTGGTCATCTCTACAGCCCCTGTTTTTGTTTATCTTCTTAACTGGTATGTATTCACTATAATGTCTTTCAAGTGTATCAAGCACTGTAATCAAGCATTTCTACTCCATACACTGCCCTATATTTTCTCTCTTTTCCTGGAGACTCTCCTTTTTCCGCATCTCCCTTCTGTTTTCAAGACACACACGTGCATTTTAAATGCTCTCTCTATAAAAGCTAGAATCCACAAATCACAGAAAACACATGGTATTTGTGTTTTTGAGTCTGGCTTATTTCACTTAACACAATAATTTCCCTCTGTTTTTCCTGGAAATGTCATAATTTCATTCTTCCTTATGCTTGAGTAGAACTACCCTGTGTACACATATCACATTTTTCTGTATCCACTTATCTGTTGATGGGAATCTAGGCTGATTCTATAACTTCACTACTGTGAATAGTGTAGCATTAAATTTGGATACAGAGATATCTCTGCGGTATGTTGATTTAAAGTCCTCAAGATATACACCAGGAGTGATGTAGCTGCATCACAGTTTTAGCTTTTGAGGAACCCCATATTTATTTCCATAGGTGCCAAGTTAATTTGCATTTCTACCAGCGGTGTATAACAGTTCCTTTCCCCCATATCCTCACCATCATGTCCGTTGGGGTTTGATTAATAGTAATCATTCTGACTAGGGTGAGATGGATTGCAGTACAGGTTCAATCTGCATTTCCTTGATGATTAAGGATACTGAGTATTTTTCATATATGTATTGGTCATTTGTACTTCATCTTTTGAGAGCTGTTGTTTCACCTCATTAGCCCGTTTATTAAGTTGCTTATCTTTTTGTGCATTTGGTATTTTGAGTTCATAGTAAATTATAGATATCAATCTGTCAGTTGCAAAGATTCTCTGCTATTCTGCAGGCTGTCCTTTCCCTCCACCTTCTTGTTTTCTTTGCTGTGCAGAAGCTTTTGAATTTCCTTTGTAGAGTCCTTTCCAGAAAGGCCTTGCCTGTGCTCACATCTCGAAGCTTTCCCCTGGCAGCTTCAGGTCTTACACTGAAGTCTTTGACAAATATATATTTGTACAGGGTAAAAGATGGGAATCTTGTTTCACTCTGAATATGTGGATACCCAGGGTCCCTGGGACCATTTATGGAAGAGGCTTTTCTTCTCCGATGTATGTTTTTGGCATTTCTGTCAAAATCCAGGCGGCTGTCGTTGTGGGTTTAATTCCAGGTGCTCTGGTCTGGTCCGCTGACCTGTGTGTCAGCTGTTCCCCGGTAGAATTCTGGATTTGTTCCTCTGGCTCCGCAGCTTTGCGGTGCCTCCAGCCTTGTTCTTTTTGCTGAGGGCTGCTTTAGTTCTCCGGGGTCTTCTGTGTTTCCCTTTAGGCTTTATCCCCTCACTCAGGTTTACACCTGTCTCATTGCCCGGCAGCAAGCTTGTTGCTTTTCAGACTGCTTGACTAAGGCCTGGCCTCAGGAGAGGACCCGTCTAAGGACGCTGGAGTGAGTGGGTGCATCATGTTGTGAGGCGCAGGCCACTCTGCCAAGACTTCTGAGACACCAATAGCACCTTCCTCGTGCCTGGAGACCTCCTGTTTTTGATCTTAGGGATTATTTCTTTTCTAGTCTTTCATTTATCTTTTGCTCTCTGGAAATCCTGTTTTAGGTGTGAGCATCTCTTGGTTCTCTTCTCTTCTCTTCTCTTCTCTTCTCTTCTCTTCTCTTCTCTTCTCTTCTCTTCTCTTCTCTTCTCTTCTCTTCTCTTCTCTTCTCCTCTCCTCTCCTCCTCTCCTCTCCTCTCCTCTCCTCTCCTCTCCTCTCCTCTCCTCTCCTCTCCTCTCCTCTCCTCTCCTCTCCTCTCCTCTCCTCTCCTCTTCTCTTCTCTCTCTCTCTCTCTCTCTCTCTCTCTCTCTCTCTCTCTCTCTCTCTCCATCCTCAGCCTTCCAAACCTCGCTTTTGGGACTCACTTTATCTCTGGTTCAGCTCTTCTTTCATGTAACACCAGGATGAGTCAGGCAAAGCTCATGGAATCAAAATATATGCAAATGCAGAAAAAGCTTGAATTTTACTTAAGAAAAAAAAAAAAGCTAGAGGGGCTGTAATGAACCACATTTTGAGATGCACACTCATTTTAACATAGCAACTTCAGAGAAGTTTGGCTGAGAATTTCCCATGAGGATATTTTGTCTCTCACTTACTAGTTTTTTGCATTTGTATGTATGTGTGATACACATGCATGTGTATATATGTTTGTATGTGTGTGGGTGCATGTGTGTGTGTGTGTGTGTGTGTGTGTGTGTGTGTGTGTGTGTGTGTAGAGGCCCGTGGTTGACGTTGGATATTCCTTGATTGCTCTCTGCTAGATATTTAGAAGTACTGAACCCAGAACTTGCCAATTCTTCTAATCTAGCTAGCCAGTTTGCCCTGTGGATACCCTGTCTGCACCTCCCAGTTGCTGGGATTACAGGCAGGCTACTACACGGGGCTTTTACTCTGGTGCAGGTATGGGGGAATCCGAACTCAGTCCTCACACCTGTGCATCAAGCGCTTTATCTGCCATTTCTCCAGCCCTCCAGCCCTCTTGTGTACTCGGCTTCCCTGGTGTGCTTGCGGCACACTGACCAGAGCACAGCTGTCCACTGAGCGGTTCTGGTTTGTTGAAAGCAATTCTGCATAAATACACCTTTGTGTATGCGTTCCGGAAGCAGATGGGAACAACCGTGGTTACCTTGAAATTCTTCTGGTAGGATTTATACTGAAAGGCACGTTTCTGAAGGTCATCCAGAACAGTCTGCAGATCACTCAGCATCAGCTTTATCTTCTCCTGGTCAGCATTAATATCCAAGATCTGTGGGTCCTGTAAACAATCAATGTGGGTTCTGGTTAGGCGGGCTTCCTCGTTCATGACGGTTAGGGGAATTAATAAACCTGTTTCCAAAATGCATTTTCCCTAATTCTCTTTGACTCTTAGAAACTATGTTAAAAATGGGTGGCTTTTTCCTAAATGCTATATGTCAGCCTAGTAAAAAGTAGAGAGCTGCAGAAAGACATGAAATGGGGCATGACTCTTTTAAACAGAATGTAGGGGCTGGCCACATTGCTCAGTGTGCAAAGGCACTTGCCTCCAACCCGGATGACTTGATTTCGAGCCCTGGGACTCACGTAGTGATGGGAAGGTGCAAGCGGTCTTCTGACCTGCATACACAAGTGCCCTGGCCCACGTGTTACCCCCTCTCCACCTTTGACACACACAATGATACAATAGAACCTGGGACAGTCTCCTTCACTTCCTGCTTGAAACAAGACTTCAGCTGTGGAGATCTGAATGTGACAGGGGAGAGAGGGCCATGATAGAAAGTTTCCTTCTTAAAATAAAGCAGCAGAAAATGCTTTGAATTGTGAGAGACCGTGAGGAAGATCAGATCCTTCAAGTATTTTCTCCGTGCTTTGGGGCTGGGCGGTGGTGGCACACGTCTTTAATCCCAGCACTCGGGAGGCAGAGGCAGGCAGATCTCTGTGAGAGTGAGGCCAGCCTGGTCTACAAAGAGAGTTCCAGGAAAGGCGCAAAGCTACACAGAGAAACCCTGTCTCGAAAAAACAAAAAAAACAAAAAAACAAAACAAAACAACAACAACCCCCAAAAAAATGTGCTTCGGATACTAGGTGTGTGTGAGTTTCCCTCTCAGAAAACCAAGCAGTTCTACATCAGCACTAGGCTGAGTGTCC
The DNA here is from genome assembly GCF_049852395.1 of Peromyscus maniculatus bairdii. NCBI lineage: Eukaryota > Metazoa > Chordata > Mammalia > Rodentia > Cricetidae > Peromyscus > Peromyscus maniculatus. The sequence goes on from NC_134854.1 coordinate 95,245,293, forward strand.
TCCAGTGCAGTTCAGCCTGATGCTATCTATCTGGAGACCTCGGATGCCACAGGTTGAGGGCTCATTCCCAAGACTGTTCCCCTTCTGATACTGATGGCAAGCCCCTGTACTTGAGGTTCCCATGACTCCTCCTTAGGGTCAATTCATTTATCACAGTGGTTCATGGAACTTAAGAAGATATTTGTACTTCAGGAGCTTAAGAAGATTGTCATGACGGAGACAATGAAGAGACACAGGAAAAATAAAAGCTAACTTGTTGAAATGAAATATAGTTTCTAGATGACTTGAAGAATAAATTGTAAGGTTCTAACCACAAAACAATAAGGATGTGATGTGATGGATAGATCAATTAGCTTAACAAATTCCATAGTGTGTGTGTGTATATATATATACACATATGTATATATACATAGATAGTGATGCACAGTGTAAATACACTGTCATCCCCGAACGGGATGGATTATTTGGAAAGATCTGCTCCTGCTCACCTGTGCTTGCAACTTGACTTCATTCACTTCGTTGTTGAGATCTTCAAGGTCTCGACCCAAGTGCAGACAAAACTGTTTGATGCTTGTTTCTCGATCGCCCACGGATCTGTCAATGGCGTTCCGCACGGCAGTAATGGATGGCTTCATAGTCGCAAAGACGGCAAAATCTTCAGGGGGTGTGGGCACCTGATACTGTTCAATGAGCTTGTACATCTGAACCACCGTATTCCCTTCTTCCTCCAGGCTTTCGATCTGCAGAGAAACGTTGTTCGTGAAACACAGTAGAGTAGCAGTGTTTTCTGATAGGAGACACCGCTATGAGATATGAACATCAAAGTGTTAATGGTCAGTTCACGAGTGCACTTGGCATGGCCATCTAATTGGCTGAAGCTGGTCACATGATACATATAAATATGACTACAGTACAGGTAATTGGGTAATTGAGTCCAGGGCAGGGGTGGGGGTGAGGTGGTAAATGTTCAGAGATCAGTACTGTTAAGTAGTCTTAGAAGGTAAAATCAGGTTCTCTCTCTCCCCACTTCCTGTTCCTTGCTGCATTACACAGTGCCAGCCAGTTTCTAAGACCATACATGCTATGATTGTTTGCATCTGAGTGTCAGGGGCATGTACTGAGCAGCTGTCACTGAGGAGAAGCCCCTTGGGTGTGGGAAAACCATGTTCCTAGTTCACAGGTGCAGAACCCAGATCTATGGTGATACTTCGCTATAATTCGCTAAATTATTTTACTGCATCCCAAATGGCTACTCACCAACTTGATGGTCTACTTTCAGTGGACAGTGTGTTTCTTGTGTTCCTTAATTTTCAGGGAACAAGTGATTCTGCAGTTTGGAGGAAATCCCTCAACCCCGACTCTGCTGCCGCATGGTTATATAAGCTGCAATGTTCACACAGTTGGGACCTGGAGAATCCAGCTCCGACTGGTCTTCCTCTTGAGCACAGCCAGAGTTAGATGTAGGTGTGAACACAACTATCTGCTTTTGTGGGAAAGCTGACTACTGTTCCTTAGCATGAGACCTTGTCTGCAGTTGGGGGGGGGGGGCTTGTGGAGAATAGGTCTCCGCCTGTACTTTGCAGGACAGTGGCCTTAGGAAGCTCCTTCACACAGGCTGAAGTGCTCCTCCCGGAGTTTCTGACTAACAAGGCCTAGGGAGGGGCCCAAGGATGCATCTTTCGAGCAAACACCCAGGCTCTGCTCTGCTCTGGCCTGGGCCCTTTTGAGAAGCTGTTTTCTAGAGAAGAACAGAGCTCAGCGAGGAACAGGGAAGGCCTTTCTGTTTCTTCTCTGCTTTTCTAGTCCCCACTCTCCATCCTTTGTATCTAGCCATAGCTTCCAGAACATCTCAAACAAACTTAGAATACATTTTCCATTTCTTTTTATTAACAATTTATTTTATTATTTGGTGTATGTGTGTTGTGGGGTGTCTGAGGGGGCCAGAAGCTGGTGTCTGGATCCTCTGGGGCTAGAGTTACAGGCAGTTGTGAGCTGCTTAATGTAATAGGAACCGAATTCAGGTCCTCTGGAAGAGCAGCCACCCCTCTTGATCTCTGAGCCACCTCTCCAGCCCCATGTTTCCAATTTCTACGTTAACTCATATGAGTTTGGACTGCTTTCAACAAAGTTTCTAGCACCTGAAAGCTAGTTACAAATAGACCAAATTCTCTTTATATAAAAATCAGTTCTGTCGCTTTTGGTGGCTGGTTGGACTTTCAGCTGCTCCTGGGGAGCTGCTGGTGGCCATGTTTGCTATTACAGGATGACGAAGCGGCAGCCTGTCTGTTGGAGAAAGAGCAGTCACATGAGAAGCAGAGAGGACAGCTGGAGGGGGAGGGTTGGAGCTGTCCTGTTCTGTCCTTGGTTAGTTCTGAACCTAGCTACACTCGTGAGTGGGGGCCTTTCCGTGAAGCAGCTTTGAATCCTTAAATGAGGATCCCATTTTGGCCTAGGGTAGGTCACGAAAGGTTTGGCTTTTTGTCCAAACACAATAATGAACGCGTAAGGATAAATCTTTGACGTCTTTAGTCCTCAGGGATGCAGTACGCCCAATGCAGGAACTCTCTGCCTCCTTGAGAAGGGGCTGTTCTTGAAATAACTGACAGGAATGTCACTTTTGCAAGCACGAGAAAGAGGCTCTACTCTTAGTTCTGTTAATTACGTATAACCAACTTTTACTTTGTCACATTTCTTCGAATTCTGATATTTTAGAAAATGAGTTATCACTGCTTTAATGCCAAACTGATAGGAATGAGTTTAGGGACAGTTAATTATTAGAGGCAAATGTTATATTGCTGCCACAGGGAAGAGCCTGAGAGGAGGAATCAATCAAGTTTCCAGGGAGAAAGCAAGCAAGAGAGGCACTCACAGGAGGGAGGGAGGGAGGGAGACAGAGAGGCAGAGAGAGACAGAGAGAGAGAGAGAGAGACAGAGAGAGAGAGAGAGAGACAGAGAGAGACAGAGAGAGAGACAGAGAGAGAGAGAGAGAGAGACAGAGAGAGAGAGAGAGAGAGAGAGAGAGAGAAACAGAGACGGTCTCTAAGCTAGTTTGAGTTGCTTTTGTCCACTTTTAACGGAATATCCTGAGGTGTTATGTAGATGTAAGCTAAAGGATTATGACCCCACGATGGCCAACATCCATGCTACCACTTACTGCAAAATTATAATAGCAATGAACTGTGCTTGAGAATGTTGGCTTTGTGGTTGAAGACATTTAGATTTTGATTCCAGCTTTACCATATGCAAGTTCTGTGAACTTGGACAACAGTCTATTTCACTTTGTTTCCTCATCTGTAGTATTTGTGAGGAGGGAAATGCAAGGCATGCAAAAACTTGATGTGATACCTGGATGGTTAGAATTTGGTAAAGGTTAGTTGCCATTACTGTTAAAATAAATTAACCATGCCTGAAAGTGTTTCTGAGACTTAGGCGACTGAGTCCTGACCCTGTGCCCCTCATTTTTTTCTTGTCATGCACCTTCCTTTCCTACTGTGTGGTCTAAGGCACTGAAATAGAGGAGAACAACCCACTTACCCGCTCCTGGATTTCGTCAAGGAAGACTAAGCTGTTCACATACTCTATGGTAGTGGTTGGAATGAACTCGAGCTTATACTCTGCATCTTGGGCCTCTGAGATGATGGCGTCCACTTTTTTCTTGCTCAAATGGGGAAGCATAAGATTTAGTACCTAAAAAATAAAGAAGAAGATGAAAATAACAAATAATCAAGCATTTCTGCTTTCTTGCATACTTTAAGAAGTCTTGGGAGCTGTTCAATCAGGAGGTGTGGAAACAGCAGAGTGTGAGGACAAGCTCTCACTACATAACTGCCTTTCAAATGAACCAAAAGCAAGGCCGGATTTGGACAGTCATTTTTAGGTTGTAGAGTTTATGGCACAGTTTGCTTAGTGCTCTGATACCTTGCAAGGATGCCTTCTGCTCCTCTGTCCTATGCAGTGGACACAAGGCCGCTCCCTTCAGCATCAGGTCCAGGGCCACTCTTTTCCTGTTGGCTAACAGCCATGTGGTTTGGAGGAAACTGGTCTCCTCAGGAACATAGATAAAGTTTGACTGATCCCAGGGTGAACATGAGCAAGGTTTCTTTGGAACAAAGTGATTGGACTCGGGTGGACCCCTGACCTTGGTAGTTTTTGCTTAGGGCTGAGGGAGCTGTATATAAAAGTCTAATCTCTTCTTTATCATTTTATATAGAAGGGAAATATCCAGCCTGCAGAAACCTTCAACCACCACTTCATAAACGTGAGGAAATGCTCATCTTAGAGTGATGGCACATCTATCAATTAGAGAGAAGAATGAGGGAAACTGAGTGCCTGGTGCTATGGGGACTCTGGGTGTTCACTCAATTTCTGGACATTTTTGAATGTATAAGTTTTCTGAGCACCCAAGTTTGAATTTTATCTTCTTTGAATTGGTATGTTGGTTGTGCTTTAAAAAGTGTTTAAATTAATTTGTATTTACTCCAATTGTATCTGTATAACATAATGTATATTAGTTTTTTTGTCTGAATGCACATGTGTGTATCATGTGTGTGGCTGGTGCCCTTGGAGGCCAGAAGAAAGTATCTGAACGGATGGTTGTGAGCTGCCATATGAGTACTCGAAGCAAATTCAGGACCTCTGGGAGAGAAGCCAGTGTTCTTAACCACTGAACTACCTCTCCAGCCTATGTTCCTCCCTCCCTCCCTTCTCTTGGGCGCTCTCTCTCCCCTCCCTCTCTCTTTCCTCCTTCTCCTCCTCCTCCTCCTCCTCCTCCTCCTCCTCCTCCTCCTCCTTCTTCTCTCTCTCTCTCTCTCTCTCTCTCTCTCTCTCTCTCTCTCTCTCTCTCTCTCTCTCTCTCTCTCTCTCAGAGATAAAGAAGCAACACACCAGAAGAAAGCTCTCTGTCATACACATAATGCCACAGCAGAGATTAGCATTCAGGTTGCCAGTCTTTCTATCATGTACACTTAGAGTGAGCAAAGATTTTCCTTAAGGTTCAGACAAAAATATGTCAGACTTGCAAGGGCATACACTTCTGTGGCAAACCCCCAGCTCTGTCCTCGTAACAGGGCAAGAAGCCACAGGCAGTGCATAAACATGGTGACTTGACTCGTTCTGATTAAACTACATGTACAGAACACTAGGCAGGCTGATGAGCCATGGAGTTCTCCAGTTGTGTTTTTTCCATTGTCCTCTGGAGGCATTTGAGAAGACGCAACCACGTGCTACATCTAAAGGAAATGCTTTGTTGGTCGTGTGAGTTATTCTGGATGCTGAAGAAGAGTTAGCTCAGGAAATGATCCCTTAAATTTGATCTTGGGATTCTATATTTTTGGTTGTGAGCCTAGCCTTTAACAGCTGAGCCATCTCTCCAGCCCTGATCTTGGGATTCTAATTGAGCAACCGTCCCACTGGCACACTGAGCAACTAGTAGTATCCTTTCTAACAAAGTTTGGAAATGTTCCAAGGAAACAGGAGTGGGAATTGAAGCCTGCCATCTCTTTCCCTATGGTACCTAAAAGTCGACAATGTCTGCAACAGAAAGAATATGGGTCTTTTTCTACAAGTTAAGGATGGGGCTGCAGAGAGAGTCAGCAAAGTGCTTGCTGTATGATCACTAGGTTTTGAGTTTGGTCTCCGGAACTCACATAAAAATGCCAAGTGTGGTGTGCATTGCCATCCTGGGGTTGAGGAGGTAGAGATGGGTGGATCCCTAGAATTTACTCATAACAGCCTCGCTTACTTGGTGAGTTCTAGGCCAGTGAGAGACCCTGTCTTGAGAAATAAGGTGGATGGTTTCTGAAGAATGACAGCTGAGCTTGTCCTCTGGATTTGCACACTTACAGACACACATGGAACAGCACACACACACACACACACACACACACACACACGCACGCACGCACGCACGCACGCGCGCGCACGCACGTATGCAAATCAGGGGGGGTCACCAATATTCTTATGATAATTTCAACATTTGTAATACACAAGATCAATATATTTCTTTCTAAAGACGGAAATATTTGCAGACACCATAATTAAAATGATAATAAGGGTAGGCACCATACATGGTAGATCTTTTTCCAGCTCACAGTTACCTCCAAGCACCGCAGGGGCGATGGGATTAGTTTCTCTTTCAGCTGCTTGGTGTCAATAAGCAGCAGGCCTACGTTTCGGGTGGGTCTCAGGGCTACGGAGTCCTTGTGCTGCTTGTGATATTTTTCCAGCTGAGTACTGAAGAATTTGACATCTACAGAAAACAAGATGCATAAATGATAGAATCTTTCACACTAGTTTTTAAAGGAACTGCCTACAGTAGATTAAAGACCGCCCCAGCCTGAAGGGCAGCCATTAAGTAACAAACAATAGATGTGGTGCTGGCGAGGGTGTGGATGATTGGGACCCTTATCCCTTGCTGGTGAGAATGTAAAACTAGCCCAGCCACAAGGGAAGGCAGCACGAAGCCAGGTACATCTACCGTTTGACCCCTCAGTACCACTCCTTGGTGTATAGAGGAAGGACTCCAGGGCAACACATCACAGAGACACTGGTACATCAATGTTACTGCAGCACTACTCATGATAGCTAAGTTACGGAAACAACGTAGATGTACGGCAGCGGAAAAGGATAAAGAAAATGGGATCGATATACACAATGGAGTTTTTTCAGCTGTCAAGAATGAAGTTATGTTACTTGCAGGAAAATGACGACAGGCCACCAGGTTAAGCAAATTAAGCCAATCTGAAAAAAACATATTTTATGTCTTATAAGGCCCGTAGGTTTTGTATAGATAAATAAAGTTGTATGTGTGTATATGACATGAAAATAGAAATGAAGTTGTCCAGAGGCACAGGAGAGTGGTGAGATGGGGAAGAAGGGTAGATGGGGGAGGAAGGTGATGGAGGGGTGGGCTATGGGGGTGATAATACATCTCATTGTCCAGTGTTTACTACCTTGAGAATCTTTATGTAACATGCTACCGTTACAGTGAATATACCCAAGGAAAAATTTAAATTAGTAAATTTATGTATGTATTTATGCTATTACCTATACTTAGAATGCTTTGTATAACTCTAAAATGTTAATTCATTATGCTTAACAGTACCCTTTTCCCATAATAAAAGCCCACTATTTTACAATGTCACCATCACGTCTTTGGGCTCTCATTAGGAGATAAAGAATGAGATTAACGTTGGGCACGCCTCCTATGCTTTACTTTCACACTTCATAGACACTGGGTTTCTAACAAATTGAAGGTCTGTTGACATTTTTAGCAATGTTTGTTATTTCTTTTATATCGAGGACTATGGGGGGTCCAGCCCCTCGATAGTCCCCTCCCAGGGTCCGGGAAGAATCTACAACCAGCTGATAATTAATCTTTGATGAAAAGAAATGAATCTATGTACACGAAACCCCTTAGTTCATACACTTTATTATTATTCTGTGATAGTTCTCTCTCTACACAGCTTCTATTCTGCTCTCATGCCTAGCTCCTTCCTTGCCTGATTTCTCTATATTTATCTACTGTCCCCTCTAGGTTCTATCTTAATTCCTTCATCTAGTTCTGTCCCTTCTAGGTTCTCATCTATCTAGTTCTTTCCCCTATCAGCTCCTCTCCCGTCTTCTTTTCTCTCATCTGGCTCTTCCTCGTCTTATTCTTCCCCATCTGGTTCTTCCTCATCTTCCATCTCGTTCCTCTTGTCCTCTCTTCTAGCCCTTCAATCTACTTCTTCCCCATCTCAGTTTGTTCCTCTCCAGTTCTTACCCATCTAGTTCTTCCATTCTCTTTTCTCTTCTCTCTCCTCGTGCCCTGGGAGTCCTGGTATATATACCCTTACAAGCAGTATTCCCTTAGCAGTGCAAAACCAGGCTTCCAGGGTCAAATGGAGGGGTGATAAGAATCACATAGGGAGGCAATAACTGTTAATTATCATTTGCAACCCCAAAGGGAAGTGACCAATGGGGAAATGAATTAACTAAAGGCTAAATTGAGGTAATATCTAAGAAGAGGGCTCTTATGTGCTCAATTATAATCTTAAATGTGATTGGTAGAAAGTGTTAAGAATCTATAAGTTGCTAGATCAATGGGAGAAAATAAAACTGTCTTCTTTTTTCCTGTGGCTCCTATCTGTCCAAGCTATCTGCCGTTTTCTGCAGGGTGGGGGAAAGTGTGCTCAGTCACTAGGGCAACCTGTGTACAGCTAGATGCCTCTGGTGATAGTTAAAGGGAGATCTGGAACTGGAGGTAAGGTTTGGGAAAGGAGGAAATTAAGCTTAATTGGCACATCTGCCAGGCCTTCTCAAACAGGTAGCCTGAATGCTTAAGTCTGTTCTTAGAGAGTACAGAGGTATCTCTGATAAGGTATTTTTCTCCATCCAGTGATGGACCTGGCCAGATGCTACCAATAATGATAATTACAGGGTGGCTTGAACTGGGAGTTCTGGCTGAGCATAGCTGTTAGCACAGAAGGTTATCTAAATATTCCTAGGAGTGGTTAGGTAAGGAGTTAGCAGTCTATAAAGTTAGTAAGGCTGTAAGAAAGGAGGGGTCTGAGCTAAATTGTATAAAGCTATTACTTAATGTCTACCTGACCTAGGTGGTGTCCCCTTGTAGAATTTACCTTAAGTCAGGAGACTCGCCTGTGGGTTGTTACCACTGTTAGTCCTTGGAAATTGGGTGACCACCTGGGTGATGTCTCCTTTAGTCCTTAAAAGTGGCTAGGGGAGATATCTGATTCAAGAGAAAGCCTTTCCTGAAGCTGTTCTCCAAATGCCTGGAATGTGTATGTCTAAAGAGTGATCAGTCCACATTGTTAGCCCTTCTTAGGGAAAAATCAATTGGGAAAACTATGAAGGCACACATGATTTTCATAACAGAATACAGCTGATATATAACAAGCCAAGTAACACCAAAAACTCCTTGGGATTTGACTTCCTCTGGAGAAATTCCCTGATCCCTCCAGGTAGTGACTTTGCCATAACCAGCTGAGTTCTTATGATATATTCCTGCAGCCTGCAGCACTTTTACTTTTGAGATTATAATACTTACATCAATTCCCCCTTTCCTTTCCTCCTTCCAAATCCTCCTACGTATCTTCCTTGATCTCTTTCAAATCTGTGGCCTCTTTTTCATGAATTGTTGATATATACACATGTGCATTTACTCCTCAGTACAACCTGCTCAGTCTGTGTAATGTTGCTTGCATGTGTGTTTTCAGGGCTGACCTTTTTTTTTTTTTTTTTTTTTTTTTGGTTTTTCGAGACAGGGTTTCTCTGTGTAGCTTTGCGCCTTTCCTGGAACTCACTTTGGAGACCAGGCTGGCCTCGAACTCACAGAGATCCGCCTGGCTCTGCCTCCCGAGTGCTGGGATTAAAGGCGTGCGCCACCACCGCCCGGCTAGGGCTGACCTTTTGATACTGGAAAACCAGTTTGTGTGCTCCTGCCTGGGGAAGGCTATTCCTCCCACTCTCCTTACCTTGTGTCTTCTTCTTTTTTTTAAATAGTGCACTGACCCCAGTCTGTGTGGCTCGTACACTCCTGGGTACAGCTTAGTTGCCTTGCTAGGGCCACGTCTTTGAGGAGAACTGACTCTTCCTCCCCTAGCAGCCACCAACTGCCAATGGTTCCTCAGTTAGGTTTGGGGATTTTGAGCACCTTCCCTGTCCATGCTGGAACATGGCTGGCTTCATCTTATCCAGGTCTTGTATAGGCAGCCACAGCTGCTGTGAGTTCATGAATGCAGAGGTCATGTGTATGCAAAAGATATTGTTGCCCGCCAGTCCTCCTGACCTCCGGCTCTTGCTATCTTTCTGACACCTATCTGCCATGGTCCCTGAACCTTTGGAGAAGAGAGTCTGGTGAAGATGTCCTATTTGTGGCTAAGCACTCCACTGACACAATAAGATGTTTTTAAATTAAGGCACATCTACATTT